>NW_015557283.1:356049-365412 GCF_001515605.1 Sinocyclocheilus anshuiensis | reverse complement strand
CAATGCAGGAGAAGAAAGTTTAACACTCTTCAGCAATGAAACAAAAAGAAAGAAAAACAAATGTCATGTTTATTTTAAATCATTTTTGCTTATTAATGTGGCTGAATTGGATCATCGAAGGTCGGCAGCAAAGATATTGATTAATAAAATGTGATTAAATACATAAAAGATATTTGTTATTTAATACATTTAATTATTGCAGGTTTGCATTGCACTGTTTTCATTCATTTTGAGGAATACTGAATCTGTTTTTGTGCAAGTGAGTGTAAATGCATGTTCACATTTAGTCTCTTGTTCACACAGCGCCTCTGCACTTGCTCCCGATTTCTCTCAACATGGGGACAGGAGAGTTGTCAGTCAATAAATGGGAAAACAAAGTAACTGGAGTTACTTATTTGAAAAAGAAACTCATATATTTTATTGTAAATTAAAAAGTAATGCGTTACTTTACTAGTTACTTGAAAAAAAGTAATCTGATTACGTAACTCGCGTTACTTGTAATGCGTTCCCCCCAACACTGCATATTAGTACCTAAAAGGTACAAAAGTGTTCCTTTTGAAAAGGTACTGCCCCAGTGGCAGCTTTTGTACGTTTTATTCTGAGAGTGTAGGGCAGTTGGTTTTGTTCATCAGGAATCAATTACATTGTGAAAACAGTGGCATTCCACACTTGATTAATGCTAACCGTCATATATTAAAAGACTAAAATCTGTTTATGTAACAATTATATAATTATTCTTTTAAATATGTTATATACATTTTTGTTATTATCATCATCATCATTATTATTAGTGTTCAAATATGTTTTAATATATTTAAAAGTAAATATTTATAATTTTATTATTGTTGTTATTATTATATTTTAATAATTTTATTAAAATATTGTTTTAAGTAAATTAAAGTGTATATATGTGTTATATATAATTTATTTGTCTAAATATTTTTTGCTAAATAACATTATTTATAATTATTATGTAATAATTGTTGTTATTTATAATCAAACATTATTTTGCTAATTAATGTAAGCAGAAAACATGTTACAGAGGCTTTTACTTATTTACATTAATTATATATTTATATATAATAATTTGAACAATAATAATGATGATATTATTATTATTATTATTATTATTATTATATTATATATATGATATTTGTCTAAATATTTCTGCTAATTAATATAATTTATAATAATTATGTAATTATTATTATTATTTATAATGTTGTTTTGCTAATTAATGTCAGCATAAAAGACGTTGTAGATGTTTTTTACAAACTTAAATTTAATATATTATTTAAAATATAACAAAGAGTGAAAAATTTAAGGGGGTCTGAATACTTTCCGTACCCACTGTATATTTCATATTTCGCTATTATTAACATTATCTTATAGCCTTTGTGACTTTAATGACCCCAGAGGCTCAGCTAAAGAAAAAAAAGGGAAAACAAAGTAACTGGAGTTACTTATTTGAAAAAGAAACTCATATATTTTATTGTAAATTAAAAAGTAATGCGTTACTTTACTAGTTACTTGAAAAAAAGTAATCTGATTACGTAACTCGCGTTACTTGTAATGCGTTCCCCCCAACACTGCATATTAGTACCTAAAAGGTACAAAAGTGTTCCTTTTGAAAAGGTACTGCCCCAGTGGCAGCTTTTGTACGTTTTATTCTGAGAGTGTAGGGCAGTTGGTTTTGTTCATCAGGAATCAATTACATTGTGAAAACAGTGGCATTCCACACTTGATTAATGCTAACCGTCATATATTAAAAGACTAAAATCTGTTTATGTAACAATTATATAATTATTCTTTTAAATATGTTATATACATTTTTGTTATTATCATCATCATCATTATTATTAGTGTTCAAATATGTTTTAATATATTTAAAAGTAAATATTTATAATTTTATTATTGTTGTTATTATTATATTTTAATAATTTTATTAAAATATTGTTTTAAGTAAATTAAAGTGTATATATGTGTTATATATAATTTATTTGTCTAAATATTTTTTGCTAAATAACATTATTTATAATTATTATGTAATAATTGTTGTTATTTATAATCAAACATTATTTTGCTAATTAATGTAAGCAGAAAACATGTTACAGAGGCTTTTACTTATTTACATTAATTATATATTTATATATAATAATTTGAACAATAATAATGATGATATTATTATTATTATTATTATTATTATTATATTATATATATGATATTTGTCTAAATATTTCTGCTAATTAATATAATTTATAATAATTATGTAATTATTATTATTATTTATAATGTTGTTTTGCTAATTAATGTCAGCATAAAAGACGTTGTAGATGTTTTTTACAAACTTAAATTTAATATATTATTTAAATATTTCAAGCCATATATATATATATATATATATATATATATATATATATATCCTCGAATCTGATTGGCTGAGTGCCTTTTCCAGCCATGCAATATTCTAATGGTAACAGAACTCCAACCGTTTCACCATTTGTATCACTCTGCTTGCAATATTTCTCACAGCGTTTGACTTTAATCACCTCAGAGGCTCAGCTAAAGAAAAAAAAAACATCTTAATCTAGCCTAAGCTGTACTGCGAGTCTTATCAGGGTCAAACTGGTCTGTTAGCTGGTTTTACAGGGGTTTTGGGCACTTTTCAGTCTGAGAGTCCAGCTCAGACTGGTTGAAGTGGGTTTTTCGGTATGGAGATGTGCATTAAGGACGTAAAAGCATTTCATGTTGACTCGGTTGTTGATCACGTGTGCTGTTGAAGCTCTTTGAGCGAGTGATGGGATGTTTGCTCAGGAGGCCAGCGCTCGATCCTCCGTCCTGAAGGGATTTACGCTGATGAGAAAAAGGCCTGTAGCCGTCAATGGCGGCCAAACCTCCTGCGCTCCTGTTTGCAGCTCTGTCCAGAAGAGAAACTGATCTCTTTAGTTTCCAGACCAGGCCGGACACGTTTTTCTTGAGAGGAGAACCAGATCTGGAGTCCTCGGTGGTCTGATGTATGGATCCGGTCCTGCTGCAGGAACAGAAATCAGCTCAGACCGGACTTCCTGCTGCGCTCTGCACTTCCTGTGCCATGTGATTGGCCGAATGAACGAGCAGATCCTCTGCAGGGGTGATTTATGGTGTTTTGGAAATTGAAGATGACTCTTGATGCTTCGGTGAAGCTTCTTTAGGTCCGTAAATGGTAGGGCTGGGACAATAAATCGATGCATCGCGATTCGTGGCTCGATTCTGAGATTTTCGGAATGCATCATGATTCTCTCTGAAATCGATTCTGAGCTTAGTTTTTAACAGCAGATGGCGATCTAGGTTAGTTTTTAACAGCAGATGGCGCTCTAGGCTAGTTTATAACAGCAGATGGCACTCTAGGCTAGTTTTTAACAGCAGATGGCGCTCTAGGCTAGTTTATAACAGCAGATGGCACTCTAGGCTAGTTTTTAACAGCAGATAGCGTTCTAGGCTAGTTTTTAACAGCAGATGGCGCTGGCTAGTTTTTAACAGCAGAGTGCGCTCTAGGCTAGTTTTTAACAGCAGATGGCGCTCTAGGCTAGTTTTTAACAGCAGATGACGCTCTAGGCTAGTTTTTAACAGCAGATGGCACTCTAGGCTAGTTTTTAACAGCAGATGGCGCGCTAGTTTTTAACAGCAGATGGCGCGCTAGTTTTTAACAGCAGAGGGCGCTCTAGGCTAGTTTTTAACAGCAGAGGGCACTCTAGGTTAGTTTTTAACAGCAGAGGGCGCTCTAGGTTAGTTTTTAACAGCAGATGGCGCTCTAGGCTAGTTTTTAACAACAGATGGCAGTCTAGGCTAGTTTTTAACAGCAGAGGGTGCTCTAAGCTTAACCGCACACTCAAATGCTCACGAAGAAGAGCGCTTGTGCGTTCGGCTGAGTAATGTAAGTGGTTAAATGTACTCGCACATCGGCTTTTACGATACGAGATTAACATAAACACAGCCCACTGTGAACATCCTTGTAATTCGCTTCAACCTTTTCGAACTTTATGAATGATTATTTTAGGTTCAAGTGGTGCATGTGTAAGGAACTGGAAGCAAGCAGAATATGGCTCTTTCTAAAGCACGCAGTGCCATCTGCTCTTAAAAACGAAGCTCAGAATCGATTCTAAAGAGAATCACGATGCCTTCGGAAAATCTCAGAATCAATGCAGAATCGTTTCTCGATTCGCGATGCATCGATTTATTGTCCCAGCCCTAGTAAACGGCAGAAAGGTGAAGCTCTCTGGGTAGTTTGAAGGCTTTCGTGGCTTGAGTTTGTCTGCACTGGAAGTGTTGAAGCTGCGCGTCAAGTCAATGCTCATTTATACACACCATTTGATGACTCCAGAAATGGTAAAATCGTAAATAAATATGTATTTATGTAGATTAAGTATGTAGTGCATTTGCATTTTAAGTTAATTTGTCAAATTAATTATTTAATTACAAAAACATTATTGTAGCAATGTTTAATAAATATTTGATTTAAAAGTAAAAAAGTGTGATTTAAAAATATTTGATTAAAGGGGTCCTATTATGCTCTTTTACAAAGTCTTGATTTTGTTTTGGGGGTGTACTAGAACATGCTCTCATGCTTGGTGGTTCGAAAAACACATAATTTTTCACATAATTTACATTATTAAAATACCTTTCTCCCCAGGCTGGCACAAACGGCTCGATTAGTTCCGCGTTTGATGAGGTCCGCCTTCCGAAAAACAACATGTGTTGTGATTGGTTAGCTGTCCCAGTGCGTCCAAAATAAAAGTTTTTGTTTACATAGTATATGTGTGTGTACTGTATATATTTATTATGTATATATATAATGACACACACATGCATGTATATATTTTGAATATATTTACATGTATATATTTATATTCACATAATTTATATTAACTTTTATTTTGGATGTGATTAATCACGATTAATCGTTGCCCAGCACTGATTTATTTAAATAATAAATATATGTATTTAATAAATTTGTATGCTTTATATTATATTCAAATATCTATGTAATAAAATTACCTATGCAGTTTTTTATTATGTATATAAGCAATTATTTGTGAAATTAATTTTAGAATTGGATTTCATAAATACTAAATATTTGATTTTTTTTAATAATAAAATATTGTTATTATTATCATTATCATCATAATATGAATTTATATATTAACATAAATGTCTGTTATTTGTTAATATATTGTGAATATTAATTTATTAATCATTCGTTATGTATTATAAATATAGAAATAAATTTGAATATTTAACTTATAATAATGATTTATACATTTATGTTTGCGTTTATTTGCTATTTTAATTATATAGTTATTATAATATTGTATTTGTGGGTCAATAAAAATGTTTAAATTAATAAACTAGGTGTCTAAGCACGTATTTGTCAAATCGATTATAGAATTAGGATTTTATGATATTAAGTATTAGATTTTTCGAAAATAATAAAGTATTGTTATTATAAAATAAATGTGTATTACTTAGTAATATATTATCAATTATCAAACACAGATATAAATTTGAATGTTTAATTTATAATAATAATTAAGACACTTATATTAGTATTATTAATTATACCAATTATATTATTATTTTATTTAATACAAATTAAATAATAGCCATAATGTACACTTCCAGTGTAGACGGCTTTGCAGTGTTGATTTGCATTGCTTTGGTTGTCATTCACGCCCGCTGCAGACAGAATGATCATTTTGTAGACATATTTTTTTGTACATATTTAAACTCCTGATATAGTGATAATTTTCTTGATGTGAGATTGGCGTTTCCATCTCTGCTTGCGTATTTGATCATTTATAAAGCTTTTTTTAATGCATCTTATATGTGACCCTGCAGCACAAAAGCAGTCTTAAGTCGCTGGGGTATATTTGTAGCAATAGCCAAAAATACATTGTATGGGTCAAAATGATCCATTTCTCTTTTATGCCAAAAATCATTAGGATATTAAGTAAAGATCATGTTCCATGAAGATATTTTGTAAATGTCCTACCATAAATATATCAAAACTTAATTTTTGATTAGTAATATGCATTGCTAAGAACTTCATTTGAACAATTTTAAAGATGATTTTCTCAATATTTAGATTTTTTTGCACCCTCAGATTCCAGATTTTCAAATATTTGTATCTCGACCAAATATTGTCTGATCTTACTCAATGGAAAGCTTATTTATTCAGCTTTCAGCTGATGCATAAATCTCAATTTTGAAAAATTGACCCTTATGACTGGTTTTGTGCTCCAGGGTCACATTAGTCAGTCACCGTCTGTCAGATTTGGTGCTGATGGGACATCTGTGCCTCCGATGAGCCGTTTTTAAGGTCACTGCGGCCTGAACGTGTGGCGTAGAGCCCCAACTCGCTCTCAGCCACGCAGATGGATGAAGACGTGGCCAGATTGTCTTATAAATCACGCTTTTTCTCACTCGAGAAAGTCTGGAGGCCTCTTAGAGCAACCGGCTGCACATTTTTGCAGTCACGACTTCATGTGAGACATTTGTGTGTTTGTGAACCTCTAACCTTCAACCTAACCTCACCTAACCAGTTCTTTCCACACCTTAACCGTGACTTTGTCTCTAGCGGGAACAAAACAAGCTACTTCTGCTGCCTCGACGTCCCTGATACTAACCAAACACTGACGCTCCCCGATCCCCTCCTTAACTCCTAAAATATACAGAACTACTCGAAATGAGGAATATTTTGCCTGCGTGTTGAAACGCCGTCGACTGTGAGCCTCAAAACACACATAAGCGTGAATTATTCAGCACCTTTCTCGCAGATTCGTTCATTTGTGTGGTGTGTTGCTGTTAGGAGGATCATTAGTGAAAACTCTTATTTACACTCGCTTTACTGTGTTTTGTTCGTCAAGGCACAGCGTTATTCCAATAATTATTTTAACCCCATTTGTACAGCCAAGCAAAAATAAATTAAAATAATAAAATAAAAATAAAACATTTAATTATGTGCTATATGAATTAATAATTGACTTATTTTAATTATCATTTATATCCAAATGTTTATTAATTGATTATTACTATGTAATTTGCGATATTTATTAATATTATTATAGAAATTGCAAATGAGATTTAAAAATGAAAAAGTAAATAAAACAATATCAAATAATGTATCATATTTTATTTAAAATAGTTTTATTATAGTATGTATAAAGAAAATGTTATTATTATATATTGTAGATCAATAGATAATATAATATTGTCAGCATAAAAAGTAGATGAAACCTCTTTTATTTAAGTTCTGTTTATTGTACTTTGTTTGTCAAGGCACAGAATTATTCTAATAATTATTTTAATCCTACTTAAATTTATTTTAAATAATTTATATATTGTAGATTATTTATAATTTACAAAGAGTAATTATTACTATTATAAATATAGTTTTTTTTCCTTTGTAGAACCGAGCAAAATTATAAAATAATAAAAACAATTATAGTTAATAATGTACTGTGTTAATTAATAATTGATTTTAATTATGTTAATTATATTTTATTAATCAGTGTATTATATATTATTTAGTATATAATTTATGTAATTCATTATTATAATTATTATTATAGAAACTGCAAAATGGAATTAAAAATACAAATAAAATGATGTATAAAATGTTATCAGTTTATTTAATTCAAAGTTATTTTTAGTAGTATTTATGAAAAAGTGCGCTTGAGGGGTTAATATGAGGCTGATGGAGAAGCAGGCAAAATATCCTTCACGCTCACGATGACCTTCATGCTTCTGCTGGACAAAGAGCTCAGTGAGCGACAGGGTTTCAGAAATAAAGCTGCAGCGCTCCATTGTGAGCCGTTCAAGACAGGAAGACAAGGGCCAAATATATCAGGTTACTTATGAATATTACCATACTGTATTCACTATATTCAGTAGTTTAGTAGTTGATGCTAACCATTAAAGGATATCTTAAGGCCTCATTTTACAGTTTTTTACTTGTAAAATAAAAAAATAATAATTAATTATTGTTAATGTTAATATCATTGTTTTAAAATGTACTATATAAATGAATTTATTATTATAGAAATTGCAAATGAGATTTAAAAATGAAAAAGTAAATAAAACAATATCAAATAATGTATCATATTTTATTTAAAATAGTTTTATTATAGTATGTATAAAGAAAATGTTATTATTATATATTGTAGATCAATAGATAATATAATATTGTCAGCATAAAAAGTAGATGAAACCTCTTTTATTTAAGTTCTGTTTATTGTACTTTGTTTGTCAAGGCACAGAATTATTCTAATAATTATTTTAATCCTACTTAAATTTATTTTAAATAATTTATATATTGTAGATTATTTATAATTTACAAAGAGTAATTATTACTATTATAAATATAGTTTTTTTTCCTTTGTAGAACCGAGCAAAATTATAAAATAATAAAAACAATTATAGTTAATAATGTACTGTGTTAATTAATAATTGATTTTAATTATGTTAATTATATTTTATTAATCAGTGTATTATATATTATTTAGTATATAATTTATGTAATTCATTATTATAATTATTATTATAGAAACTGCAAAATGGAATTAAAAATACAAATAAAATGATGTATAAAATGTTATCAGTTTATTTAATTCAAAGTTATTTTTAGTAGTATTTATGAAAAAGTGCGCTTGAGGGGTTAATATGAGGCTGATGGAGAAGCAGGCAAAATATCCTTCACGCTCACGATGACCTTCATGCTTCTGCTGGACAAAGAGCTCAGTGAGCGACAGGGTTTCAGAAATAAAGCTGCAGCGCTCCATTGTGAGCCGTTCAAGACAGGAAGACAAGGGCCAAATATATCAGGTTACTTATGAATATTACCATACTGTATTCACTATATTCAGTAGTTTAGTAGTTGATGCTAACCATTAAAGGATATCTTAAGGCCTCATTTTACAGTTTTTTACTTGTAAAATAAAAAAATAATAATTAATTATTGTTAATGTTAATATCATTGTTTTAAAATGTACTATATAAATGAATTTATTTTAATGAAATTTTACATATTGTTTATATAATAATATAATTAAAAAATAATAAAAATATAAAATTATATATTAATAACTATTTTAAAATTGTGTATTTAAATATTTATATTATTTATATAATTTTTATATTATACTATTTATATAATTTTATATTATTTGTATAATTAATATTATTAATTAATTGATTTTTATATAATATATGATTTAATACATCTATTATTATAGAAATACTCTTTTTCTTTGCCGAGCAGCCTAGCAAAAAAAAATAAAAATCAAATAATAATAAAAAAAATACATTTAATAATGTGAAAATTAATAT
>NW_015557283.1:337702-355950 GCF_001515605.1 Sinocyclocheilus anshuiensis | reverse complement strand
TAATAATGTGAAAATTAATATGAATTCATAATTTTATTATTTTACATTTTTATACTTATTTTCTATTATTTAATTTATTTATATTGATATTTATAATGTATCAATTTATTCTATTTATAAATAATTAACTGCCTTTAAATATTTATGAAGAAAATATTATTATTATTATTATTATATTGTAATTATGGTCTACTACTTCATTTAATAACTTCTTTTTTTTATTATTATTTTCTTTAGCGTCATTAAACTTTTAAAGTCTGATCAAACTGTTTGTAAGCATTTAGGAAGTAGAAATAGGAAAAGAAAGAAGAAGCTCCACGTCCAGCACTGGAAGGTCTTTAACCTTTACTAAAGTTGTGATGATGATGATGATGATGATGATGATGATCTTAAACTAAACTAACCAGTACATGAGGAGAATCATAACCTGGTCTGACATTAACCATCAACTAAACTGATGTGTGTTTCGTTTTGTGTCTTTTTCCAGAGAGTACTCCCATCCGAGGTAAGACATCACTATAAAACACAACTAACCTTAACCTAACCACTAACTAATGACTCCAGACCAGCTCAAACGGGACGGGCTGTCCTCCTCCTCCTCTTCTTTCGTTCTGTGTCAGTGTGTGTGTGTGTGTGTGTTTGTGTCTGTGTGTGTTTAATGTCAGTGTTGGGAGTCAGACAGGTGTCGGGTTGCGCTCGGGCCACACGATTCACGCTAATGAGGACGCTGGGTAAACGTGACGCTGCTTTCCTTTCAGTCCTGATCTCATCTCCAGCGGTCCGCTCGAATACCAACACTGACGTGACACAAACGTTAGCAATAGTTCATCAAATTTACTTTTCCAACTCAGATGTGCAGTTTGGAGGTGATATCAGGACTGATATTCGCTCCTGATCTAGATCCATGTTCATTTCATTATATCTGAAGACAATGCGATGTCTCTAACTTGAATAAAGTGCTTTTTTTTTCACAGCGAGCAGGTAGGTAAACATCAACCGTCTGATTTTACATTCCTATCCGGGGTAAACGAAGGGTGAACAGCTACACTTAAACTGTAATAACGATTTTGCACTGCTTTAAATTATTTTGTGAAATTTTTTTTTTTAGATGTTGGTCAATTTTGTATGTTTACGGGTGCCTAAATTGTTAAAGATTGTGAGTGAAACACTATATATATAGACTATATTGTATAGTCTATATGTATATATACTATAATTTAATCATAATATTATACAATAATTTAAATGTATATAGATAGACAGAAAGACAGACAGATTATACATAGATAGATGGACGGACAGACGGACGATAGATAGATAGATAGATAGATAGACAGACAGACAGACAGAGATATAGATAGAACGACAGACGGACGGACGGACGGACGATAGATAGATAGATAGATAGATAGATAGATAGATAGATAGATAGATACTTTGAGTACATTATATTGGCTACAGCTAGTAAAGTATCCAGCCTAATAGCTCTTTCGTAGATTACACACTCCAACATGCATATTTATAATGCAAAAACCAGCATATTAATCATTTTGCTGCTCGCTAAACTGAACGTGACTTATAACGCAGCGCATTTGCATAACGGGATTAGTGATCCAAGACAGAGCTCTCGCCCAGAGCAGCTTCTGCAAACTCAGGCCCAGTCTGGGCTAAATGTGCCGGAGCAGGACCGTTACGCCACGCTTTCAGGCTCCTAAGCCAAGCTAAATTACAGCACGCGCGCACTGATTGGATAGCGACTCAGTTGCATGTTTGCATGTGTCACGTAAACGTTATCTTAACTCATGCCAGTTCGGTCTGTTTAAGTTTTGACCTGTGCACCTCTAAATGACAGTCAATGCGGCCCGTCCAACGTGTGCACGCGTCATTGGCGTCTTTATGCGAGCGCTACAAGCCAACAGATGGAAGCTGACAACAATTGCATTATGTATCTCCCCCGTGATGATGCTCTCACATTTAATGACCTTGGTGTGTGTCAGTACACAAACACACTAGTCCGACAGTCATTGCACACCAGCGTTTTAAAGCAAAAGTCCCATTTTTTTGCACATTTTTTCACGTACCCTTTTTGCATATACTTAGAGGATTGTTTGACATAAAATATGGGAATAAGAAATATAGGAGAAGGAACAGTTTAGAATAAAAAACTTACTCCTTATTGAATACTACACATTATACACCATATGCTTTCAGCTTTCATTTCATTTCATTTCAAAAATACCTTGAGTGTATTTTTTAAAGTATTTTATTTGATTTCCAGTTTAAAAAAAAAAGAATAATACATAAAACAAGATAAATGAAGCAACCATGCATTAGATATTTAGACTTGTTTTCATAAATTATATCTTGGTTATAAGTATATTAAATTTATAAAAACGTCCCTTATGTTTTATGCTGTATTGTTTTTGAAGCAAGTTGTTTTGGGGTATTTTTAGATATTTTAACTGGAAAAAAGTCAAAGTACACTTTTTTTTTTTTGCAATATAGTTATTATCTCTGAAATAAAATCGTTATTTGGACATCTTTAATTCAGTTTCATTGGAGATTGTCTTAACTTTTGACGGATTAATCAAAAAATAAGTTTAAAAAGTTTTTAGTCTTAAATTGAAAAAAAAGTATTTTTAAAATTTAACTTCCAGTTAAAATTATACAAAAATACACAAAACAAGATAAAAGTAGTTCAAGCAACACTGCATCAGTTTTCATAAATTATATCTTTATTATATGTGTATTAAATTCGTATTAAAGATGCAATTTATAAAAACATCCCTTTAATATCTTATGCGGAGTTGCTTCTGTTGTAATATATCTTGTTTTAGACATTTTTAGACAATGCAACTGAAAAATTTTGTCAAAATACAAATTTTTGGCAGTATAGTTATAAAATAAAACGGTTACTTGGACATATTTAATTCAGTTTCATTTGAGATTGTCAACGTTTGGTGGATCAATTGAAAAATAAATCAAAAAAGGGAAAGCATTGTGCATTTCGCATTGCATTGTGGGATGCAGTATATCATCCATTGTGCTGTGCAAATCTAGCAGTCATCTCGATATTCTAAGCATTCAAAAAAAGTATGCATATTAAATCCTGCTAGCACCCCAAGTCTTCACCTCTCTCTCCTAATCAGTTCCACCCATTCAGGAAAATAAAAAAACAAGAATGTGCTTGATTCCACAAACAAATCAATCATGCCCAGGCATTGCCCACTAATTGAATTACACAAATAGGACTCTAGGTGCAGGAAAAAGTGTGTGTGTGTGTGCTGAAGATGGTCAGGTTCCTGTTGGTCGAGAGCTGTTACTGAGCCTAATCAAGCATACCGAGAGCCGTCACATGCACACGGGCTCTAATAGACAGCTGCATGGTTGCGCTGGTCACGGTTAACGGCTCCCCTCGCCTCCACACCTGGCTGCCACGCTCCACGCCCCAGCAGAGCTGCCTCCTGACACGGCCTCCTCTTTACAGACAGCCCAGCCTGTTTTCCCCCCATGATCCGGGATTGGATGGATGACGAGAGATGACAAGACTTCATCTCCCGAGGCCATCGCTAAAGTCCGAACCGGTCACAGGTCAACGGTTACCCCGTGTCCGTCAGTCACAAGCGCACGCCAACTCCGGCTGTTCGTGACAAAAACACTTAATGGCCAGTTTAAAGGACACGGGTCGTATTGACACCGAAGCAGTGGAGAATTCCCAAAAAGAGCTTTCTGCAGTCCGTGACTAGTTGGGTTTTGCCGGCAAAGCATGATCAGCAGAAGTCCATCAGTAGGCCTGTAGAGCTTGAGAGATTTCCACAGAATCAGAACCGCTGTCAGTCACCAAGACCTTGTGTGTTTGTTCATTAAATACTTATTTTATTATACTAATTTGGCTCCACCAACAAACTCCACCAAATTCCATAAATGTACACCCCCCCCCCTAATTTGGCCTGATTGTCAGTCAGCTTACACATAGTACACTCAGAAGGCATTTGAATCCGTTAATGTATTCGTTATTGTTCAGCTTCAGCTTCAGATAATAGTTCAGAGCTAGAGGGCTCATGTCAGTTAGCTGGTTGCGTCTTGGCACAGATATTCAGAAAATGACTTCCACTTGCCTTTTATCATAAAGGGTATTGTGCGGCGTTATGACTCTTTGAGCTCGACACTATTGGTTAAAGTAAGATTAAGCTTGTTTTGTCGCAAGCGGTGCCGCTAACGGAAGGCTACACAAGCAGCCTCAAAGACACCACAGGCAGGATGGATAATGGAAATTCAAAATGTAATTATACATAACAGATAATAATTGAAAACATTCTCGGGCTGAGCGAAAGGGAGATTTGAGGGAAGAGTGAGAGGGATCAAAGACATTTTGTTCAGTTTCCGACATGTTAAATGTAGTCAGGGAATGGTTTTGTTGTTGTTGTTAAAGACCCCTCTTGCGTAGTTAGCTAGTGACTGTTTGGGGGAAAAGCACAAAATGGGATGCACAGTAAGACTAGAAAAGTAACAGAGAATGTAGACACCTTAATAAGGTTTATGTTAACTTTTCCTCACTGTACCAATGAGCAGTAAAGACAAAGAAATTGATAGACTTGAGAAAGACTGCTAAAGTAGGAACAGTGTCATTCCCTCCCCAGATTATAGATTCTCAGTGAGCTTTTCCGAACCCAAGCGGAAACAGGGAAGGGGAAAAAACGCAGCTGCAAATATGTAATGAAGTCAGTGGGGAATCGTCAATCGGCTGAATAACAAGCAGGAGTACCCAAAATAGTCCAGTTCAGGCAGGAAGCAGCCCTGAGAAAATTTGCTTGCTTTGGAGCCGCTGGGAATTAATTTGAATTTAATGAATTTGGATATGCTATGTTCCTTGCTAAGATTTCCTCAATGACATTACTCAATCATTAGCTAGCTGTTCATAGAAAAGGGCATCACACCCCACCCCAGCGAAGGCAAGAAAGAAAGACGGGGAGAATTCAGAGCTTCCCGAGAGCTTGGCACACCACTGTGGCATGGTTTATTTATCAGCCCCTGCTCCAATAACATTGAAATTCGTGCCTTTTATCTGCAGTCCGAGGCTCCAGAATTGACGAGAGAAGGAGGTTGCATGCCTGGTGGAGATTTCCACCAGATTTTCCGTCGGCGTCCCGTAGCACAGGTTGCACGCGAGCGGTGCCCTTTCGGCTGCGCACCTGAGGAGACATTAGAATGCTCTCCAAGCCCACCTGCTGTCGCCCGGCCGCCCGCTGCGCCAATGTGCACATCAAACGATCCGTGTACCAGCACACACACTTTAGAAACTACCTTCCATTTTTGTCTCTCCCTGCCACGCCTCTAAACTCCCTGATCCCATCATGCTGTTGATCCGCCGCGAGCAGGTGTGAGTCATCGACCCAGAAGCCAGAATCTCATTGGCACCCAGAATGTTCCACAGGATGCAGACTGTGTGCTTAAACCACAGCGTGAGTCCCTGCAGTTGATGTCCCGCCACCGCATGTGGCAGTAGCCGAAGGTTGACGTCTTCGTTCAGCCAGAATGAACATCTCTTAGGGAGAGACGCTACCTGTCGAAAAGCAGTGGTAGAGTACTCGAAGACAGATAAAGAAGAGTTGGTGTGGGGTGGCTTAGTGGGTAAAGCTCCAGTGGTAACGGAAAGGTTCTTGGCTCCAGAGGAAAGCCGTTAACATTCCTAGTCATCTCAATCGCAGTTGCTCCGGTGGTACATTTAGGCCTAAATTCTGCCACCTTTGCTTCAAGGGAACTCTGTAGTTGCAAATGCATCAGCAGCAGACTGGAAACCACAGGAAAGTGCGTCTAATGCTGTTAAGAGCCCTCAAAACAATTGATCACATTTTATATAATACAATGAGAATGGTGCTTGCCTAAAATGTTTTCAGAGGCAGTCAGAATACCTCTTATCGAGTTTGTACTAGGATGGTTGGGTTTAGTGATTTAGCCTCAGAAAATTAGTCCCTGTTGGTAACAACAGTATTTTGGTTTGCAAAAATCATACTTTCTCATCGACGGCCTTCAAGAGTACGGCGATAAATGCAGTAGTGGCTAACTGAAGCTACTCAGCGAATCCAACCACCTATGTTAAGAGCCCTCGAAACAAATTATCACATATAGTAAAATAAAATGTTTTCACAGGCAGTCAAAATACCTTTTATGAAGTTTGAACTAGGGGGTTGGTTTCGGTGATTTAGCCTCAAAAAAATTAGCCACTGTTGGTAACTACAGCATTTTGGTGGCAAAAACAAACAAACAAAAAACATACTTGACAGCCCTCAAAAGCACAGCTAAAAATGCAGGAGGGGCTGACTTTCTTATGCTATTCATTGAACCCATCCCCTTTTTCAAACCCTGTAAACTTAACCCCTAGCCCCTAACCCTAGTCATTACCATGAGTAAGACCTTTAGTACGTCTTCAGCTTATTCCAGGTGAATTCATGGTGAAGTTGCACCGTACGTTTCTTTGAATAAGGATTTGTATGCTAAGTGGAGCTTAATATAAATTTTTCAGTCTGCATATGTTTCAGCATACATGACAATGACCTTGGTTGCAACCCAACCCTGGGGCCTAATATGGAGGAATATCTAGTGTTTATCATGTACGACCAATAGCCATTCTCAGTTCTGCAGTAGTATCCCGAGTATTACTACAGCTCTTGGGGGACCGACAGAAATAATTCATGCCCTGGGATTTAAGTGTTGTGCTAAGCTTCAGCCCTGTGCAGCACATTTCGACATGAACTAATGGATGGTCGGCTCACAGCTCACTCTTGACCCTCACCAACTTTCCTCCCATTGGGAACGGCAGTGGTTTATCTCCTTCGACTCCACACCCTGATACTTCCCGGCACACTGATTGATGCGATCCAGCACTCCTGCAAACACCATAACATTGCTGCTAGTTCTTTTCTGTTTGCGTTTGACGGAATGCATTCAGACATATTTAGATCAGTCTAATTTTTCTTGCCTTGAGTGTGGAACTGCTCAGATTCAACACAGTGAGTTAGCGTTAAAAGGCGAAGTTGGCTTTCAAACAGGAAAGGCCTTTGAGCAATTTGTGGGGATACGATTGCGCACCAAACATACAAAATAAAATGGTTTCTGACAGTCGTGTTACTTTCAAACCTCTAATAGTTTGCCGTCTTTTCCCTCTCTCTGTCTTTTTTCCCTGTCTTTCATCCCTTTCTTTGGGGTGCATTTTTTTGCTCTCCCAGGTGCTCTGCAGATAGAAAACACTGAGGAAACCGACCAGGGGAAGTACGAGTGTGTGGCGTCTAATGTGGAAGGCGTCCGATACTCTTCCCCTGCCAACCTGTATGTGCGAGGTAGGGAGCAACCTGGCCGTGGAGCTCATCGAAAACCACCAATCAGAGACGCACGACTGGTCACATGACCTGTTATATATAAACTAATAGAGTCTTTTCGAGGCACAATTTCGATACTTAATGGGTAGTTTTCAATCTTCTATTTAACGGGAGGAAAGTTGGGTCGTACAGGTATGTTGTCTAATCATGTTTTCAGGTTGAAGAGGATGATGGTAAGTCTTGATTTTGATTGGCAGATGCACTAAACCAATCAAAATGCTAACTTATTCCAGCCTCAAAGGGAAAAAGGTAAATTGTTGCAAGGTAAACAATATGCATGTTGCTAATCACATTCAAAATGTAACATGCTAACTAGTAATTGCTAAATCTAAATAATTAACAGTCTGTCTTGGTTCAGTGGTTATTTTTATAATGGAACGTCGACTGTTTTAAGGCATTGCATTAGCACATACGGCTCTTGACGCTAACATTAAGAGGAGTTGAATCTCCAGGTTGAAGACTCAGATTTTGCGCATGTATTATTTATTTAATGCATATTAAAAAAGACAGTGTATGGGATGGGTTTTACCCGCTGTGTACCAAATAACTTTGTTCTGGATAAATTATTCACCGGCCATTATAAAATGGGTCAGAGAGTTGTCTTTTCATTATTATAGCTATTATTGTTCTCCCACTAGAAAAGATGCAGACGCTCCATCTCAAAACGACGGGTATACAGTTTCAATGAAAATTCTGTCATTTACTCATGTCGGCCCAAACCTGTCTGAATTGCATTCTTCAGTAGAATACAAATGATGTCTAATATTTCAGCATTAGACTTTACTTTCGTTGAATGGAGAAAAAATGTCTTCTTTTGCATTCTACAGAAGAACAAATAAAGGTTTCGATTAACATGAGGGTGAGTAAATGATGACAGAATGATCATTTTCAGGTGAACAATCCATTTATTTATTAATTAATTTACAAATTATAAAATGCATAGTTGCGGCTATAAAAAAACGATATTTAATTGTGATTACCATAAATTATAAATGATTGACTATTGGTGTGTTCTATCAGTTATCACCTGTTTATTAAAGAAATATGCCACAAGAGGCCTTACTTTTGCAGTGATATTACCACGGTAAGGGTATTTTGTGCACATTATACCTTATAGCATCTCTTAACCATGGTAAAATCAGAGTAAAACTATGACTTTATGTGGATTATTGCTATTTTACTCTGTTTTGAAATATTTAAGTCATTCAATTTTATAAGACCTTAAACAGTGTTAGATGTTCAGTAACATTTGATCTGATGTCTAGTGACATTTCAGTAATTGGCCGACTGGAGATTTCTGAAATTCATTCAAATTACTGCAGCGATAATTAATTCAACATAGGTATGCTAATTTCTCACTGATTATGCGCATACTGCATTAAGACCGTATCCCGTCTCCTTTTGTTTTGTTTTCAAAGCTTAATAACTGAGTACAATCAAATGTTTTCTGTTCTAGAGTTAACGGCACTTGAAATTAGCAGCTACGATGGAGGAAACAACCCACCCATTTATACGAGCAAAACTGCACTTTATGTGTCGCATAATAGAGCAACACTTTTAGAATCGGTTGCCTTGATTGTAGCTGCTAACTTTAATGCTAATTATGTGGTTTTTATTTGTACGGTCGGTTTGATTTGGTTTGCACTTTGGGTTGTTTCATTGATTTCTGTTTTTGTGTCTTTGTTTTGTTTCTGTAATTAAAGCCGCAGCGGCAGTTCTTCAGGTGGCTTAAGACCTTGTAATTTTGCATTGTTATAACATGCTTGAACGGACTCCAGTGGGCGAACGCAACCACTGGAGTGAATCAAACTGTTTGGGGTCAAAGCAGGTTAACGCAGCAGACATGTCGCGTGTCACGCAAGAAATAATCAGGCCACATCAGTCAGAGAAATGTAGCAGCTAAAAGCCTTGAGGTGGCCTTTTTTACTCTCTCTGTGTTTCCCCTATTTTTCTCTTCTCCTCATGTCATTGTGTTCTGCATCAACCCCTTTACATCCCTCAGAGCTTCGAGAAGGTTGGTGTGTTTTTTCTTTTTTCACTTTTTTTAACCCACATTAAAAACGCAAAATCAACATGTATTAAAACCTTAACCTTGACTGATCTATTGGAAGGATCATTGGCAATTTCGGAATTTAAAATTAAGCTGCTAAATAACTTTTAAATTCTGAGAAATTTGATTTAATTGCATAAACTAGTAGTAACTAACCCGCTAATTCGGGTTCGTTTTCCTTTTTTACGTTTAAGTTTGCATTTTGGGGCCTTTTCTCGTTTGCATCCTTCAGTATTGCTTTTGCCCAAAGAAAATGCTTATGCTGTCATGGAAATCTCACATTTGAAAGTAAACCACGGCCTGATGCATGATGGGAGAATGTAACTGCGCTTGCATGCCTCGAGACGCAATTCTTTTGGCTGTCGTGCTTTGTTGCATTCCTGTGTTTTCGTGAGGTTTATTATTTTTGTCCAAAACGACAGTTTTAGCCTTTGTTGGCGACTCATTTAGTCCATTCCTTGTGTTGTGGTGTTCTTGTGATGTGCACCCTTAGTTTTGTCCATTTTCGACTCCCTTTCTGTTCTAGTTTCTGGTTTGTTAGATGTGGTTTGTGTTTCTGTGCACTGTCGTCTCTTGTAGGCTGTTTCTACAGACAGTTTTCCCACCATCTTCTCAATTACAAAGCCGTTCTTGCACACAAAAGCTTGCAAATTCACTTCTGCTAATTAGTTTTTTGTGCCACATGGATCATTGGCCCCCCCAGAAAACAGACTTTATTTCACAGCCACAACAAGCTAGTGATATTTCCTCGTGATGACTGATTGCCTCTTGCCCTTTCGCCGTCCGCAGGCTCAATCAAATCAGGATTTATCATCCGCTCGAGTCCTTGTTGCCAGCGTACATCTGAAGCGCTTCTTACAGCACCGCAACATGCCGTATTAAAACCCCCAAATTAGACCTGAACAAAAAGCTGGTGCTTTGTTTGTTAGTCTCTAGATGCTAATCCAATGCAGCTGAGTGCAGTAATTGCACGCCTGTTTCATATGCATATCGAAGTCCAATCTGCCTTCGGCTTGTAGGTAATTTAGCTTTACGTGTTGGTTGCATGCAGAGCCGTAGCAACCACTAATATTTACCATTTTTGTGACCGTCCACAGATTTTGGGAGATTTTCAGAAACGTATATCTAAGTATAAAATATCTAAGCATACTTAAAGCAAAATAAATTTACCTGAGAACCAAAACTGTGTTCATTCAAAATTCTGTATTAGATAAAAATTTAGATAGTCTTAAATTTAAAATTCTTTTTTTTTTTTTTTTTCTTATCCAATTGGCATTTTTTTAAAGCAAAAAATCTTACAAATCTTACAAAATCTTTCAATTTAATTAAATTTAAATTTAAGTTACTTTTTAAATGAAGTTTAAATATCTTTAAGGTTTTTTTTCTTGCGCCTTTGCTTTTCTTAACGCAAAAAAATAAATTGTATTAGTTTTTCTAAACCCCATTAAAACAAAAGCAAAATCTTATTAGTTTAAGTTTATGTACTTACTTATGTAAAGTTTAATTTAACTCATTTTTAAATTTAAATGTTTAAGTTTAAATCTCAATTACTTTTTTTTTTTCGTCTAAATAGCGTAGTTTTTTCTTGGCCCCTTTGGAATTTTTTAAAGCATAAAACATACAAAATTTGATTAGATTTATGCTTAAAACTGGAAAAGGCAATTTTCCACAATTTTTTTTTTATAAAAAATAAATAAAAATAAAATAATAAGTAAATAAATAAACGAATTCACATATAAAACAAGTATAATTTGAGTACAACATTTTGTCTGAAGTAACTTATCTTGCATACATTTACTAGAAAACAAGACAAATGTATTGATAAACAGTTTTTAATCGGTTTTTAAAACGTTTTATATTGTATCTACAATTATTGTCACATGTGGTAAACATCCCTGTGAAATATTTTACCATTCTTTAGTGGTTGCAATTCATTCTTTTTTTTTTTTTTTTTTGTAGCTGTACAATGATGAATCAGGCGGAAAGCTTGCATTTAGTCAGACAAGTTTGTCCAATCGTGCGGATGGCTAACTCTCGACTGATATCTCATCGCTCTCCCCAGTGTAGTGATGTTTCAGATGGCCGTTTGTCTGTCTGTCAGGGATAATGACATAGAACAAGAGCCTCTGCTTCACTTGGCTAATGCTAACGTGTTGCTGGCTATCTCGTGATGTCTGAGACTAAATGGCTCTCTGAATTATTCCGTTTTTACAGACACTGTGTTGTTGGGAGGGGGGCGACGCCACATGAATTGAGGGTATAAATAATGAAGTGTGCTTTGCCGCTACTGTCTCTCAGGGTCTGGCATTTATTGACAGAGCTTTATTTTTCATATCTGGCTGTTCCCACTGTGATATCTGTGCCCCCTGTACCCTGATAGCTTGTTGCTGCTGGCTAGCATGCAGATAGTGTAACAGAATGAACGTATTAGCTTTCCCTAGCTGCATGTTAATCGGACTGAACAGTTAGCAAAAACAAAAATACATTTTAAACATTAAAGAAATGTAGCGGTGCTAGTGGCTAACATGCTGTTGCTTGAAAATGAGACTAGCAAAACATTTTCAGTTTTTGTGAGCTAATGTGCTGCAAAAAAAACAACAACAAAATTTCAATTCCATTTGCAGCTTTAATGGCTAGCCACTCTTTTCAAATTTCTCTCTATATTTTTTGACTAGATCTTCTTGTTAGCTGTCTACCTCAGGCGTGGAAGTTAATTGCCTCCGTATTGCAAAATCCCCCTCTGAGCCTAGACTTATCTAGTTCTCTTCTATTTCACGCCGAATTAATAACAGAAATTACGATTCTTCTTGTTCCAATGAAGTCTCTAATCTTTCATTGTTGCCGCCTGACAAAACTCTCAACTGTTCCTCCATTCAACTCCACATAATGCCAAAATGTTAAGGATCCAGAATGTTTCCAGGGCATTATTAATGGTAATTAGTCCCCGAGATGAGGAAAGCGAGACCTCACAGATCCACTCCGAGATGCTGGAAGACTGAGCTGTACCGAATGCCATGCTAAATGCTATGAGGATGTTCGGTGCATGCGCATGTAGATGTAGATGCATGTGAACCCCACTGCCACCACTTTGGGTTGTGTTGCATGTCCTTGCATGCTGTTTTGGTGTACAAATAGAAATGCAAGCTAGATCACACCCTCTACTTGTCAGAACGAAGGCTAACTTTGATCCAAATAAGTGTCGTAAAGGGGCAGTTTTTTTTGCCAAATCTAAAATGCAGTTCAGCCTCAGATTTTCACTAAGTGCTACTCATGCATTGACCAGACAATCAGGAGGCAGTGTTTTACAAATGCTCCATTTTTCATTACTAGAACTAGTCCGAACCTCAACTGAGGCTGCTTTGCATTGCAGCGGCAGAGGTGTGTGTGTGTGTGTGTTATAATACGGGAAAACCCTGCAGTCTACATGCAAATGGCCTCGCTACTTTCAAGCAAAATGGATTATTGCAGGTTTTGGACATCAAACAGGGTGTAATCTCAGCTTCAAGGTGACATTAAAGGCTGCGCATTATTTTGGTTTCCCTTCCTACCTTAATTTTGGGGCTGGACAGACTGTCTCACCAAAATGGCCACGAATGTCCACCTTCGAGCGAGGCACTCTTTGGCCTTTTTATTTTGTCTTTCTCTGTCAGTTATAAGACCTCTTGAGTTGTCTTTCTCTCCACATTGGGCTTGAAATGGGATTTCATCTCTGGACCTCAAAGAGATCGCTCTCAGCCTGCTGGGCTCCTGGTCGTATTGAATGAGGAGCATGTCCGTCCAATTGGACTGTTCTATATTCCTCTGAATATCACAGCGGCGAGCACCATCGCACATCAAACGTCAGGATTTGAGCTATAGGGCCATGTGTCAGGACTTAGATAAAGCCCAGAATGGCTTCATGCAATGGCATTTCAAAGGCTGATGCATCAATAGTGGCAGCCGTAAATGTCGACATGCATCTGAAAACATTAGACCCGCTTATGATTCCCCCTTTTGCCACAGTTTATTTGAGAGCGATGCTTTGTTGCCTGTGACTTTGAAATTGCCAGGCTCCTCACGGTCTTTTCAAATGGTTGTCCCGTTTCGAAAATAACCCGATTGTGTCTGACTTTTGATTATAATTGGGAACGTTGAAGTGCAGATTGAGCGTGCAACAATAGGATGAATGATTCACAAGGTGAAAGGTTGCAGCCCTCATTCACTCAACTACCTAAGCAATTGGTCAAACCGAATTTGACAATAGGAAAACGAACTTAAGATTTTAGCCTCTTGCAGACTTGATTAAAGAACGGCCAAATGTTGCATCGCCCATTTTGAGGCCCACACGCAAAATGTGCCGGCAGAACTCATATAGCATGTGTGTTTATTTAATATATTGGCTTATTTAACATATTTACCACATTTTACCATATTTATTTCCCTAAAATCAGTGCAGGAAATGCAAAAGCATCAGCAAATTACGTCTGGGCCTTTCCATCATTAATCTACACTAGAAGAATCACGCTCGTCTTGTCATTGTCACGTTGCACTGTGTTCTGTCACTGTTAAAACACACCTGCACTGCGATTATCTGTGTGTGCTGTGTCGAATTCACCAATTCCGACATTTCAGTTGTGTGGATTCCCTAAAATGTTGCACTTGGGGAGGGTTGCATGCCTCAATTATGTGTTGACTGTAGCTGTAGACCTGGTTGATAGTTTGGTGCCGTTCTGTTGACGTCATTCCTGCAATCACAGTCATGCATGCACATTGTGATACGTGGGCTGCCCTTTCAACTTTGTTGAACATTTGTTCAATATGCATTTATATGGGGGTGGGGGTCGTTTCAGTATGTCATTGTTTATTTTAATGTTGTTTTTGTTTTCCAAACAAATAAAGAAGTATTTAAAGGAGTGATCCAGGTTCAGTGCAAATGAAGCTCTGTTGCACTTGTGGCGTAATGTTGATTACCACAGAAAATAATTTAGAGGCACACCATTTAAACCATGTTTTTTTATTGTTTTTATAATAATAAAACATATTATGTTTAATATTTTTTTTTTTTAATTTAAAATTGTAATTATTTAATTTTTTTTATGGAAGTCATCATTATGCCTCCAAATGCTATGGATAGAGCTTGACTTCAATTGAACCTGGAAATTTCCTAGAAATAAATTACTATTTTAACTTGAATTAATTCACTTAAATTATTTTTTTTAAATCTGTATCAAAATAGATAAATTTATTATAAAATGTATTAACACACTGTTAAATATTATTTATAAACTAATGATATAAAGGTAACTTGATTATGAAATGGATTGAGTTATAATGTGATTTTCACTCACTGGACACCAACCGAGGTCATCCATCACAAAACTGAATATATTCATGTTTAATTATTGCTGTAAACTATAGATACAGAATTTAGAATGTAAAGCTAGAGCCTGTTGCCTTGACTATAACAGTATTTCTAAATTTTAAATACTTAGTTTTAAAAAGTTTTTTAAATTCTAAATTTTGGCGCCAACATTCCAACTAGATTTAAACCCACTGAACTTTCGATGGTGTTTAATTACAAATTCAAGACTTTATGCTCTTTGGCTGCTGTTGTCTGAGGCGATGGTGAGAGGTTATTCAAGCCCCATTGTGTGAGAAGTCAAACCAACATGATTTAACTCCAGTTGGCCCAGGGTTACAGTCTCCTCTTTGCCCCAATCCCCACCTCTCACTCCCCGTGTTATTTCCCTTCTGTCTCTGTCCCACATGCAACGTCCACCACTTTGTCCTTCCAGTCTGTCCGGCCCCGTCTGCTGTCTTGCAGCCTAGGTCTTGTTCTGCCTTGTGCCCTGTCTCTACCAGTTGTTCCTGTCCTCGTTTTGTCTATGTGGGGTTGTTAATTTTCTTTTTTTGTATTAGTTTGTTTGTTTGTTTGTTTGTTTGTTTGTTTTCTGAGCTAGCCCTAGCACCCATTGCTGTCCCTCTGTCTTTCCTTTCTCCTCTTGCCAAATGTAAATGAGGCATGACCCCCTCACCACCCACCATCTTATGACACACCTAGCACTACACTACTTCCTGTTTCATTGTCATTTTACATCCACCGACATCAATAAGGCAGTTGCCTTGACAATTCTTGGGGAAACCAATCTATAAAGTTTGGCACAATTAAAAATTTTACATGTAATAGGTAGCACTTCTTTAACCTGAATGCTATTGCTTTATTGCTAGTAACATCTGTATTCTAATTGTAAGTCTATTCCAAAACCTTGCAAGAAAACTAACTAGATGTATAAACATATACCTAATACCCAGTGTTTTATAAGCAACTTTATGGAGATATCTAGTTTTGGCTAAGTGATAAGATAGAATTGCATGTATCCTTCTGATAAAAGGTCAATCAAAGAATCCACCCAAGAGGTCAAAAGCGGAAGGTTTATGAAATAATTTCATTCAAGATGTTTCAGTCGAATTAAAACTGTATTGCTTTGCCCAATATTTGCATCAGACTTGGAAATGGTTGTGAGTTGGGTCTTTGGAGTATTTGTGTATTTAGAAAGTTCCCTTAGAAGGTAACGGCCTAGGCAGCTTGCTAGGTTTTGGAGCAGAGTCTGTATTTTAGAGTCATTTAAGTTTCCATTGTTTCTTGACTTTTCAACGAGTCATGTCAAAATAGCAAGGTTACCAAGAATGAACATGCCAGACAGTCTATGAAAGAAGCCTGTTGCACAACCTGGCCAACTCCATCTCTGCCATAACTCATATCCAACCCTTTCCCCCAAGGATCTCTTCATCTTTTCTCTCGTGTGTAGGTTTGGCATCTCAGTAGTTGAGGTGCATCGCTGTCATCATCATAGACTAGCATCTGTATCAGTCATGTGACCTTATTTGGACAATTTGTAATCATTTTCTTTCTGTTTCTTGTTTTTTTTTTTTTTTTTAATAAGCTATATTATAAACTTGTGTATAAGTTTCACAACTTCTTTAGGCACACAGTTCAGCTGAGTTCATTATGAAATAGTTGAATCACTTAGTATGTTTAAAGGCTCACAAATGAATATTGAGTTTCAAAAAGCACCCAGCAGTTTCCTCTCTTGTGAGTCTCCATTTAGCTGCTGCTGCTGATGTAACTGTATGAAGAAACTTTAGGGCTTTTTTCTGGCAGAAATGCTCTTTCCGTTCAGCAGAGCCACTGGCATCCTCTCTGGCTGTGAATGCTTCTAGTAGCAGCAGTTAGCAAGCATACAAATTTAAGCCGTAATCTTTTTCTTTCTGTTTTTTGTTTTTTTTTTTTTTTTATGTGTGTGATAGTTAGTTGAGCTGAACTATCAGCTATTTTATTGACTGAATCCAGAATTTCCGCTGTAAATTTTGTTACGTCTAGCCAGGACCGCAATGTGACAATACGAACCTGTCACATTACGTCATATTGGCTGGAGACGATAAAAAGCCTTTCTCTGCATTGAAGTGGGTTTCCCCCCCTCGTTCCTTTTCCCAACCCTTCCCTTTCTTCCTCTTTCTTGCTCTTTTGCGCGTTCTATTCTCTTATATTTCTCCGGGCATGCTAGCGACCCTTCAGTTATATTCCTCTATGCATTTTATCTCAAATTCTTCTCTCTGGTTTTATTGTTCCCATTTACTCTTTGGTTGACCTCTACCTATTTCTGCATGATGTCTGTGAAAATGACAGCTGCATCTATCAATGGAAGCGTGTCAGATCTTAAAAAGGCTTTGTCTAATTGATCTACTCTCAACCACAAAAATCTGATTAAGGTTTCTCATCTTTAGTCCCTCTTGAAGGGATTCACCTCTACTAGTGCATGTACGTACCAACATGTACGTACAGTTGTGTATATGTAAGATTTCTTTAGCATGGGCAGATTTTAAAAAATTGCAAAAAAGTTTTGTTCTTCACACCATTCTATACTCTTGGAGTATTTTCTATTCACACTATAAAGCTTTTCTGCTTTTTAACAGTAATGCATGCTTTTCATTTTGTTTACTGTAGTTACAAGCCACATAGAGATCTAATTGATGATGAGAAACTCATAATAGATTTTTGTGCAATTAATTGTGCTGTGATGGGTCAAATATTGGTCAATGGAACCTTGTTGCTATGAAGTTGTTGCTTTAATGTCAATCTATATTGTTGGTGAAGCAGTTCTGTTAATTTAGTTACTTTACCATTATTTTAATTTGTATAAACCAAAATGTTTGTGAAGTTTTAGTCTCATTTGTTTTTTATAATTTGTTGTCCTCTCTTTAGACAACATCATGTACGTTCTAAAGAAAGGCTCATTTTCATCTACGTGTCATTACCTTTCTCTTTCTCTTTTTCTTGTCACCATTCCTCCGCCCTTTGCAGTTCGTCGCGTGCCCCCACGTTTCTCCATCACGCCCCCCACCATGCAAGAGATCATGCCAGGTGGTAGCATTAACATCACTTGCGTCGCCGTTGGCTCACCCATGCCCTACGTCAAGTGGATGCTTAACTCTGAGGACCTGACACCCGAGGACGAGATGCCAGTGGGCAGGAACGTTCTGGAGTTAAACGACGTCCATGAGTCGGCCAACTACACCTGCATGGCCATGAGCAGCCTGGGCATCATCGAGGCTAATTCCCAGATCATTGTTAAATGTAAGAATCCACTGACTCCTCCAAGGTCACTCAAAGGTTCTCTGGTCAAAAGAAATTAAGAACTAAACCAAAGCAAGTATTTAAAATGGTGTCAAGTAGGGCTGCATGATAAATCGAAATGGAATCGAAATCGCAATTCGACAGAAGCTGCGATTGTCATGCGTATCTTTCAGTGAAGCACGGTTCTGTGATCAGCAGTAAATCTCCA
>NW_015557283.1:333815-335384 GCF_001515605.1 Sinocyclocheilus anshuiensis | reverse complement strand
TCTTGTTTTTTTTTTTTTTTTATGTGTGTGATAGTTAGTTGAGCTGAACTATCAGCTATTTTATTGACTGAATCCAGAATTTCCGCTGTAAATTTTGTTACGTCTAGCCAGGACCGCAATGTGACAATACGAACCTGTCACATTACGTCATATTGGCTGGAGACGATAAAAAGCCTTTCTCTGCATTGAAGTGGGTTTCCCCCCCTCGTTCCTTTTCCCAACCCTTCCCTTTCTTCCTCTTTCTTGCTCTTTTGCGCGTTCTATTCTCTTATATTTCTCCGGGCATGCTAGCGACCCTTCAGTTATATTCCTCTATGCATTTTATCTCAAATTCTTCTCTCTGGTTTTATTGTTCCCATTTACTCTTTGGTTGACCTCTACCTATTTCTGCATGATGTCTGTGAAAATGACAGCTGCATCTATCAATGGAAGCGTGTCAGATCTTAAAAAGGCTTTGTCTAATTGATCTACTCTCAACCACAAAAATCTGATTAAGGTTTCTCATCTTTAGTCCCTCTTGAAGGGATTCACCTCTACTAGTGCATGTACGTACCAACATGTACGTACAGTTGTGTATATGTAAGATTTCTTTAGCATGGGCAGATTTTAAAAAATTGCAAAAAAGTTTTGTTCTTCACACCATTCTATACTCTTGGAGTATTTTCTATTCACACTATAAAGCTTTTCTGCTTTTTAACAGTAATGCATGCTTTTCATTTTGTTTACTGTAGTTACAAGCCACATAGAGATCTAATTGATGATGAGAAACTCATAATAGATTTTTGTGCAATTAATTGTGCTGTGATGGGTCAAATATTGGTCAATGGAACCTTGTTGCTATGAAGTTGTTGCTTTAATGTCAATCTATATTGTTGGTGAAGCAGTTCTGTTAATTTAGTTACTTTACCATTATTTTAATTTGTATAAACCAAAATGTTTGTGAAGTTTTAGTCTCATTTGTTTTTTATAATTTGTTGTCCTCTCTTTAGACAACATCATGTACGTTCTAAAGAAAGGCTCATTTTCATCTACGTGTCATTACCTTTCTCTTTCTCTTTTTCTTGTCACCATTCCTCCGCCCTTTGCAGTTCGTCGCGTGCCCCCACGTTTCTCCATCACGCCCCCCACCATGCAAGAGATCATGCCAGGTGGTAGCATTAACATCACTTGCGTCGCCGTTGGCTCACCCATGCCCTACGTCAAGTGGATGCTTAACTCTGAGGACCTGACACCCGAGGACGAGATGCCAGTGGGCAGGAACGTTCTGGAGTTAAACGACGTCCATGAGTCGGCCAACTACACCTGCATGGCCATGAGCAGCCTGGGCATCATCGAGGCTAATTCCCAGATCATTGTTAAATGTAAGAATCCACTGACTCCTCCAAGGTCACTCAAAGGTTCTCTGGTCAAAAGAAATTAAGAACTAAACCAAAGCAAGTATTTAAAATGGTGTCAAGTAGGGCTGCATGATAAATCGAAATGGAATCGAAATCGCAATTCGACAGAAGCTGCGATTGTCATGCGTATCTTTCAGTGAAGCACGGTTCTGTGATCAGCAGTAAATCTCCA
>NW_015557283.1:305747-333444 GCF_001515605.1 Sinocyclocheilus anshuiensis | reverse complement strand
TCAGTGAACTACGGCTCTGTGTAGTAAATGCTGCTCCATCTGAAAGCATGTGATGATGATTTACTGCTGATTACAGAACCGGCATTACTAACAAAATGCGCATGACAATCGCATTTGATTAATCGTGCAGCCCTAGTGTCAAGTCCCAGTATTGGATGTTTACGTCTACGGTATTGTCTTATCCCACCCTGCAGCCTTGCCAAAACCTCCAGGTACTCCTGTTGTAACCGAAACTACCGCCACCAGTATCACCATCACCTGGGACAGTGGCAACCCTGAGCCCGTCTCCCATTACATCATCCAGTATCGCGCCAAATCTCCCGAGAGCAAGTTCGAGACCGTGGACTCCATCACCACCACTCGCTACAGCATTGGAGGACTTTCTCCGAACACTGATTATGAGATCCGGGTGTCAGCCTACAACACCATTGGCCAAGGCCCGCCCAGTGAACCGGTTGAGGCTAGGACTGGGGAGCAAGCTCCCGCCAGCCCACCACGCAACATCCAGGCCCGTATCATCTCCCAGAACACCATGATGGTACGCTGGGATGAACCTGAGGAGCCCAATGGACAGATCAAGGGTTATCGGGTCTACTACACCATGGACCCATCTCAGCCCATGAGCATGTGGCACATCCACAATGTACAGGACAGCGTGATCACCACCATTCAGAGTCTGGTGGCCACTGAGACCTACACCATCAGAGTGTTAGCCTTCACGTCAGTAGGAGATGGACCCTTCTCAGATCCCATTCACGTCAAAGTACTTCAAGGAGGTTCGTTTGTAAATTTTTAGTGGTTATTTTCAGTGTTGGGTGAGCAAAAGATGTAGCAAGGAGAGTTTCGCAATTGAAGAATATTTGTTGCAAATATTGGGCGATCTGATTTAATTTATTGCATTTTAATTGAATTTAGAGATTGATAAAGTCTGTTTTCAGTGTTCAGTGGGCTAACAATGTAGCAAGGTGAGCTAAGTGATTGAAAAATGTCTGTTGTCATGTTTGTTGGGCTAACAATGTACAGTAGAAAGGTGAGTTTTGCAATTGGAAATGCACATTGTTTGTATTGGTTGAACTAATGGCGTAGCAAGGTGAGTTTAACAATTGAAAAATGGCTGTTGCTAAAACTGGGTGAACTAATAGTGTAGCAAATTGAATTTAGCAATTGAAAATGGCTTTTGTGTTTGGTGGACTAAAGATGTAGCAAGGTGAGTTTAAATATTGAAAAAGTCTGTTTTCAGTGATTAATAGGCTAAAGATGTAGCAAATTGATTTAAGGTCTCTGTTGTCATTCTTGAGTTAACTAAATATGTAGCCAAAGATAGTTTAGCATTTGGAAATGTAGTCAAAAACAACAGGTTAGCGATTGGGTATGTTTGTTTTCAAAGTTTGCAGGATTAGTTAAGCAATCATAAATGTCATTATAAATGTATTTTGTTTTCAGTGTCACTAAAATGTAAGTACGCTACTTTATCTGGGTTATTGTTCTAACTCCGTTGCCACTGGGTAAATGTTTGCTCTACCACATTCACTAAATATACAGTTGTAAATCTCTTTGTTTATTTATCTAAATCTGTTTGTTTATTTAGTTTCATGTCTATTAAACTATCAACACTGGCTCCATTTGTAGTCCCTGGACAGCCGACCAACTTCCAGGTTGGTGAGGTGTCAGACACGAGTGTTGAGCTAACATGGGAACCGGCCTTCGAGAAAGAGGGAATCATCAGTTACGAACTGCATTACAGAGAGGGCAGGCAGGAATCTCAGGTGCCTTCTCCACAACAAACCTTCTCAAATATGTTGTCAGGACCACTTATGCACATGTCATTAGCAGTAACGTTATTATTTTCGGCCAAACAGGTAAAGAAAACATTCGGGCCAACCTCTTCCTATGTGGTGGAGGGTCTACGTGCAAATACAGAGTACTTCTTCTCTCTGGCTGCCGTTTCCAACAAAGGCATTGGAGCCTTCACCAACGAAATATCCCAAAGGACATCCCAAGCCAGTATGTAGTCCATTTCCTTTCCTAGCGACCCGAATGAAGGGTTGGGGGGAGGGGTCTAATATTGTATTTTGATTGAGAAATGCCAAGACACAATGGCAATTTTGAGCTTCCGATGGGGTCGGGATACAACACCACACTGTTTGAAAGGGCCACTGTAACCTTCACCCTAGTTTTCCAATCCAGGGATATTGTTTATTGACTCCAGAAATGTCAAGAGTAAATGATAATGGTGTGCTTGTGTGTGCAGCAGATATGTGTTAAAGACTGGACACTTGTCTGGTCCCTGGTTTTTGACAGGTGTTCTGCTTCAGGTTTTCTGGCAGTGGTTCTTTGCCTCATTCCTTTGTGTTGTGTTTGTTTATGCATCTGAATGGCACAAAACAGCATCACCTTTGAGCCAGAAGTGAGTTTTGCTACATGCAGGCTGCAAAGGTGATGTTGTTTTGATGAAAATATTTCCAAATGACTTGGCAAAGCTTTATGCTTTTGAATAATTCCTTTCTTTGCACGTTGACAAATTCTTTTAAAAGAAAGATAAAAACGAGCAGAACAAATTTGTGTAAATTGTTTGTAAAAACATTCTTATGTAAATCGCTGCATAACACTTCAATGCGTCAGTTTATGTAAGAATGGTCGTACACACAATTTTTGCAATTAGTTCTGCTTGTGTTTCATGAATGAGGCCCTCTTACTTTGATGTTTTATACATTATTTATATTTTTAAGAGTCTAAAGGTTAAAGCCCAAACTTTTAAATGACCTGTGTTGTTTAGTTTAATGGATTCCTGGCCCTTCAGCAGGATGGTGTCACACACACTTTTTATTCTTCTTTGTTTGGTTATTCTTTCATCTGGGTCTCTCTGTGTCACAGTTATGTACTTCAGAGATTTCCTACACGTGAAACAAACAAATCAATATGGGTTGATTGATCTGCAGCAAGCGTGCCATTTGGCTCCCATGCGCACTCCCTTATTTCTTCTGTGTTCGTATTTCTTTTTCATGTGTCAACAGCAAATGCACTTTTTTTCCTCCCATGCGATTGACCCTCACAAAATATTATTGACTCTGCGGTCTGCCATGGCTTTCCACCACATCTAGTCCCTCACTGTGTATTACTGAAAGCAGCGCAGTCAGTGGCTGCTGGCGCCTGCAGGTAGTCAGCATTTACGCTGGGAGACCGGCTGAATTATTCAAGCCTTCGGCCTAAAAATACACCCTCGCTGAGTCGCATCATGATTTGGTGCATGAAATCATCAGAGCTTGTTGGAAACCTTGCAGCTGGCATGTGCCCTGTGCTAACAAAATTGCAATTTCTTGTGTTCAGCTTGTACATTCAAAGGGGTCCAGAAGTCTTGAGAGCATGAGTGAAAATGCATCTATTTTGCAAAAGTTTTCTTTACAAAGCATATTAATTTGTAAGTGAAGTTGAACCACCCCAAAACATCCTATGTTTTCATTTTCAGATTTCCTAGTTGTATTTCTCTGAGTGATTAAAATTATTAACTTTATTTTTTTTTATTTTTATTGAGCACAGACCACTTTCAGAATAGATGAATAATGGGTGACAAATGCACTTGTGAATGTGGCATTTGCACAATTCTGCATGATTCTAGATAACTTCCAAGCCAGATAAACAAAGAAAAAATGATGTGCACTTTCAAAATGATTCCTAGTAGTTTTTTTATGCTTTCATGTTTTAGTGTAAAGGTTAAAAAAAAGTTTAAAGTCAACATGAAATGGCATTCAAAACCCATTTTACTTTTGTAATCTGACGTATTTCTTAGTGAAATGGTATATTGGAGAACAACTTTTTTCAATCAGGAACTGATTGGAAAATTGGAATTGAAAAAACTTGCCTTGGAGGCAGAGCAACTTATTACATTTTGATGAAAAATTACCAAGATAAACTTTGCATTTCTTTGTAACTGTGCACAAATGAATGTATTTTGTTTTCATGTTGACTCTAGATGCTCCTTTTGGTTAAAGGTTCCTTTTACAGATTTGATTCTTCAGATACACTTTCAGTGGGCGGAAGATGCCACAAAGCCATGGCAGCAGATGTGGACCATTTTAACTCATCTTCTGTTTCTACCTGTGCAGCTTGTTGGTGCAGAATGGGTGGGATGGGGTTGGTTGAGTGGGTGCTGGGATGCAATAAACCTGCTGCATTGATGCACAATGTAAAACCTGAGAGTGAGCACTGAATGCATGTATTTCCTCCCATTACCCCCGGGGGGCGCTCTGTTAATGCATCCTTTGACCTCTGGCATGTGTACGCTGTGTGTGTCCCCTTCTGTTCCATCTCTATATGTCTGTCCCGCTGTTGGTGTCTTCATATATTGTATTCTGGAACAATGCGGTGCACTTTCTACCTCACTTTTGTTTTCTAGCTCTTCTGTTTCACTTTGTCTCCTGAAATGAAACTAAAGCTCACCTGCTCCAGCTTGACGTCACCTGGTTTTAATTTATTTCTGTTCAGTACACGGGTTTAAGTTCAACTTTATTTCATTTTGGTTTGGTTTTACTCTAACACTTGAGGAAACAGCTCTCAGTGTTTTGGTTTTTTTGCTCTTATTATTGAGGTTAAGTTTAACGTGACAAGCTCGACATGCAGCAGCACTTAGCATTGCCAATGCAAATCCATTAAACTAAAGGTGAGAGTAAGTATCCCGGTGGGACAGCCGGAGGCTTCTTGCTCAAGTTATGGGATTTCGCTTTGTCCCGCAGGATCTCACAGAGATGGGAGACGTGGTTCACTACATCTGCCAATGTCTTCCCTCAAGCATAAACTAAAGTAGTGCAGATTTTCCCATAACAAGGTCAGGGAGGCGACAAGCTTGGACAGTTAGAAGCAATTTAGCACAAACTCCCCTCAACCTAACACATAAACAAACATTACAGTGTGGATTCCCGAGAGGTAAGTGACCGCCGTTCGGAGGAAAAGCCCAGTCTGCCACCTCACTTTTCAGAAGTCGGCCACATAACCAACCTGACAAGTGCGTGTTTGTAGGCGTATAGTGACCCTGAGGTGTAGAACTGTCACATACACCAGTAGAATTGGGTCAGATCCCTTCACAACTTTGCGCAAACTGGAAAGAGTGCCATCGTCTTCACGGAGAGTTCCCAAGATGTTTAAACACTAATGGGCCAGATTATACAAGCTTTTAACACCAGGATTCCCTCTTCGTAGATCTATATTGAACTACACCAAGTGGCAGACTGGACTTCCTCATGAAGGCGTGAAATGAAATTGTATTGTGTTTGTATCCTTTTTGGTACGGTGCTGTTCAGTTGACGCCCAGTCAGGTCCCTGTTCGTGGGTCAGCCCACAGTTACGAACCAAAGCCCCTGCAGTGGTCCGGCAGAGAGTACTCACCTCACCCTCCATATCCCCCAACTCTTGTTGTTAACATTGGGGGATGTGTCCAGACTCTTGAGGGTTAGTGGAGATAGACACTCCTGCCTTGACCAAGTAGGTGCCAGAGGGAAATGCTTAAGAGTCAATGGCTATTGAGTGATGCTCAGGTTTCAAACATGGTCATAGAGGGTCCACACACTGGGGGCAAGGGTTACCGCACCGGTCTTTGTCTTGGGTTTAGTGCGAGTCTATCTTGGAGGTCCACAAGTGGATTCAAGTTGGATTCCAAGTAGCCACAAGTAGAGTCCAATCAGTTCCATCAGTTGTTACACTCGAAGTTGCCATCGTCCAGCTCACAAACTAATTTCAACCTTTTTAGCCAAACAAATCTGTAATTGCAGTTCTTTTTCACCTCTCATTTTGTTTATTTGAAGCAGCGCCACAATATGGACCTGGATTAAGTCATTATGACAGTTAACATCTTTCGATATTGGTTTTGAGGCACAATTCTTAATTCTGAAGAGTGATTTCATTTGGAGGTCCACAAGTAGCCACATATAGAAGGAATCCAATCGATTGTTTCACTCATAGAAGTTGCCAGCTTCCAGAGAGATTTCATTTTGAACATTGAAATTCAAGGCTCTTATTGCATGAGTCTAAACCTTCAGGTAGTTCTGCAACTCTCAGATACCAAACTTTCTCGCCGCACTCAAACCAGGTCGATTCACGAGAACTGAATGCAAATATTCTTCAAAAGAGGAAGTACATCTTCAGAATATATCTTCAAATAGAAGATGAAAATCCAGTAAAACTTTGATCCAATGAAGCCCATTTGGTGAATAAACAGGGCTCTGAATAATGTCGCCCACTGAACTCTGGGACGGGTGACACCTATGATGAAAGCTGGCTGGTGACGTGACAAATCTGTTAACCATTTCTCAAACAAAAGCACAGCTGGGCTGCTGATGGGTTGAATTGGGGTGGATTATATAACTTGGGTATGAATGGTTGGATGTTAGCGAGGTGCTAGCACCCTGATCTCAATCTTGTGGACCCTCAGGCGAGTGCAAACAGTGAATAGTGCAGACTGATGAAAGCACAGGGAAAGCTCTCTCCCTCCAACCAAAAAAAAAAACATCCCAACCTCAATGTTATTGGACTAAACTAAATTAAGGTAAATAGTTTGAACTGAGCTGTATTCGGTGAGCTCAGCAGTAGAAGGAGAGGGCCAAACCCAACCGACTCTGGGGAAATATAGTCTCCCTCGAATCGGGTGCTTGTGGTAAGAAAGTCTCTAAAAGTTAGTGTTTGAAGATGTCAGGTACGTATAATGTACAGGAAAATGTTTTTGTGTTTTTGGTTTTGTTTTGGTTTTTGCTGTTTTTAATGGTCTTACTTTCTGTTTAAAGCTTGGTGGCTTTCCATGATTCTTCTGAGTTGACATTTTGGTCCTAACAATTTCTTTCCAGCCATTGTTTTGCAGAGAGTTTTTCCTCATTTTCCTGTAATCCGTTTTGAATGACTTTGTTTTGCTGGTGCTCATCCATTTGAATTTCAGTCACAAATATGTTTTATCCCCGTCTGTCTGTTTCCCCCCTCATTCATTTGTGTTACTTATGGCTTCAGGGATCAGCACGACAGAGTAACTTTTAATTCTCGATTTTACAATGGAGATAAATGTTACGGCATTTAAACGGTATAATACTTTCCTATGCGCAAGCATTTAGTAAGCAGAGACTCTGTGCATTTTAAACGAGACTTTTATATTGATTTAGAATGGCACAGAAGTTGTAATTTCTGATATGTGCAAGGGGAAGAACCCGACAAAAATGCCTTGAAATACCGCAATGAATGGCCTTCATTCAAATGCAAATAATGTGATCTATTTTCCCCTCATGGTGGAAATATATCCTGAGAGCCCAGAGTATTTACTGTGAAAGATGGGTTAAATCTTTGGCTCGCGTACAGCCGGTTATAGTTGGATAAACTGCTGTATCTTACGCCCAACATCTGTGGTGTTACTTCTAGATCTGTGACACGGAAATCAAGCCAAAGTTAAACCTTCATGCTTCATATTTATGTATGCATGCCAAACACCCCGACCCCTTCAAAACCAAGTTCTTCTGTTTGCATTTGCCCTTTGCATTTGTTTTCCTTGTTTTGTTATGTTTCAGTATGTCTCTGCTTGTTTTTTTCAGTTGGTTTTTCCCTTTTATCATTTTCTTTTTCTCTTTCCCATCTTTTCGTTTTTTGTTTTCCACCCCCTCCTCTGCCCCCCTTTCCCAAACCTGAGCAGAGCCCTCCGCCCCCCCTCAAGACATTAAGTGCTCCAGCTCCAGCTCCACCACCCTGCTGGTAAGTTGGCGCCCTCCGCCGGCCGAGAGCCAAAACGGGGCACTGGCCGGGTACATAGTGCGCTACACGGTGGTGGGGGCCGGGGCCGAGGTCAGCACGGAGCCCGTGGAGGAACCAGCGGTGCCACCCACGTCCAGTCAGATCCAGCTGCGGCAGCTGGAGAAATGGACCTTTTACCGAGTCACTGTGGCGGCCTCCACCAGCGTGGGTCCGGGTCCCGAGAGCGAGCCGCTGCTCTGCCGCACGGACGAGGACGGTACTGAAACCCTCACTAACATTATTCACCGCAAAGCTTCTTTTCTAGCTAAATTATTAAAATTGACTTGAGAAGCAACACTGTATAACTTGCTTTCATAGATTGAATCTCGAATCTTGAAACTAAATGGCAAGTAATGCATTGAATTAAACATGATATTTTTAAATAGTATTTGTTCGTAAAACATACTCCAATAATCCTTCATAACTTTGAGAAATATGTGCCAGTTCAAAATACACTTATTTAAGGTACATCCTCTGAAAACAAGTAATTATTTAGGGGGTTTGCGCCTGGATTTGGCATACCCGATTTTAAATGTTTACCCTACACGCATACAAATGGTGTCATTGTATAGAAAACACCTTGAAATTCAAAATCAGATTGTAATTCTTCATGAATAACATTATAGATGTTTCGAATATTACAATAAACACTAAGAAAGATTTTTTAAGATTTCTTCCAGAATTTTGTATTTGAAAGTCTGCTATTCAGGTTCTATTTGCAGCAGCTATCTGCAACTTATATTGTCTGATTCCACTAGGTTCCAAAATGTACCAGAAAAAAAAAACTATTTTTCCCAAAAGAGCTTCTAAACAGGAGTTATTGAACTATAACTGAAGGGAGTAAAATTGTCATTTTTTTGTGTCTACAAGTGTCTTTAGAGTTTCCTTTGCAAAAACAGGTATTATAAAATACATTACCCCCAGAATCCTATTTTACTATGTGCCATAGCACTTGATTATTGATTGAATTATTTTTCATTTTTATCTTTTTCTAAGTAGCAATATACAAAATGGCATAAAATAATATTATTTTTTGTGTTTTATACAATGAGTTTTATTCTTTCAGGAGACTCTATAAATGATCAAATCTATGTGGTCTATTACATTCTAAAACAGAATCCACATCCTCCAGCTTTATATCATTCCTTATACGTGCATCATTTTTGTCCCCTGTGTTGAGCATCATCTCAGCATCCCGCCTGCCTCCTGGAGATGAGATGCCAGCTGCTGTTGCTCACTAATCTTCAACAGAAACTGAAACAAAGAATTCAGTGTTTATGCACACAGTTTTTGCATTATAATAATATCCATTTTACAAGATCAAAATGTATATTTACTGAAATGGTAATTTTATTCTTTTCTGCATACTGCATCCTGTACAGTGCTTTTTTGTCAAAAAATAGTTTATCAGATTGATTGCTGTGCTTTCACATTTCAAAATAATAATAATTTTTTTCTGTGGTGCACATCTGCGACAAAGCAATGGATTTCTCACCAACAAAAGCACAGAAATGTGACAATGGTCTCGTTTGAAAGAAAAGATCCTAATCTAAAAGATAATAGAGTTTGTGGCTGTTTGTGGCGGACGGAAGCAGTCATACAAGTAGGAATGTGACGCTTGTCTTTGTTTCCTCAGAGGTATCATATTTCACGGCGCGATTCTTTTGAAGATCATTCGATCTATGATTTTCACACAATGAAATACTTTTTGTGTGAGAGCTTTCTTATGATATATGACTTGACTGTTTTGTGAAATATATAAAACATACATATTCAGAGAGATAATTCTTCAATCCTTGGCCATCAAAAAGCGGAAATTCGTGTCTGGTACAAATGCATATTTAAGCTTAATTTTACTACTTTATGTATCATAAAACCAATAGTATGGTATTCTTTGTAAAGATTAGAATCTAAACTTTCAAATGATACCATATAAGCAAGCCTTTAAAAAGGAAGTGTAAAGTGTTCTGTAAGGCAGGACCTACTTTCCTACAGCCTCCATATTTGGTCTTATGATTTCCCCCATTCGTTTTCCAGTGACCTTTTATGGTCTCTGGCCGAGCTTAGTAAGAAAATAAATCCAAGATGGTTGAGGAGGCGAGAGAAATGTTGATTATACGTCTGTGTAGACGGCTCACTCTTTTTGGGAGATCTATTGACTAACATTACGTGATAGAGGAAACATTGACTTAGCATCATTTTCATCCTTCACTTCTCTTTGTAAAGCAGTCGGACAGCTTATGGGCACTGAAATAAATCCAGCTAGAGTAAGAAATTGTGTCGGACATTCCCCGATGACAGCAGTCTTTCTCAATGACTGACAGCGCTAGTTCAAGATACAAGCTAGTAATCAATACGGAGCACTGGCGCTTTGGGCCGCCCTAGGATGGATGGTTTTGACAGGCTGGTCAACCGCTGTAGGTGGGTCAGGAGAGAGGGAACGCTACCCCAAGACCTCCGATGGGAAATCTCATTTGTCCAACCCACAACATGGAGTTATTTGAGTAGCAATACGTTACGACAGTCACATCCTTGGAGACTTGTACCATTATAGCATCTAATACGGAATAGTCGGGCCCCAATATATAGTACATCCCCTTATGGCGTCTTTTATTGACCATCCAGGAAATGGGTCTCCTCCTTACAGCAGTACTGAATGACCGGAGGTATTAAACATCAGGGCCTCGTATAAAAGGATTTTCATTAGCTCGCAGGTAAAAGACTGCAGACGGCAGACCCGCGAATTGATCAGTGCTCAGATAAGAATGATAGTGAAATGGAAGGCGATGAAATGGTTGCTCGGGTATATGGGGGTGTGAAATTACAGTTGATTAAATGTCCCTGAAGATGGGCGCTTAATCAATAGCCTGGTTTCACATAATTGAAAGTGCGTACTTGCTGAGATGCTAGGGCTTAGTTTCTTTTCAGCCATATCGTACGGTCTTGAGGTGCTCCATAACTATTGGTACATTGTACTATTTTTAGAACAGATTGAGAGTCTATCTATGTCGAATCAGATGTAATTAAAGAAGATTTTGTTTATATGTGAGTTCTGTAAAATATTTGATGTAGATCCTAACTTAATAGCTAATAAATGCCGGGGAAGCCATGTTTAGGGAATGATATATCAGGAACTATGATTGCTGCTATGTAGAAAGATGTGTTTTCTTCAAGTCCAAGTGGTTCAGAGTCTCATCAGGGTTGAAATATTTTCATAACTGACCTCTAAATTTGGTAAATAGTGAAATAAGTCTACACGATCAAGTGGTAGTCATAAAAGTAAGTCAGTGAAGAAAATGGATATGCATTCATGTTGAAGTTGAAGTCTCATGTAAACAGTTTTATTTTATTTTTTTAATGAACTGAGGTTGTGTAAAGTATTTAATGTATATTTTAGCATTTTCATGGGGTTTTTTAAAGCCCAAAAATCGTCTGGAAAGTCATATTTAGGTTATGATATCTGAGGAACTATGATTGCTAGCTATGTATAAATTGGTAGATTGGTAGAAAAATGTGTTCCCTTCAAGTCCAATTGGTTCAGAGATGTATAGGGATAAAAATATTTTTAAAACTGGCCTCTAAATTTGGTAAAAAGTACAAATTTCTAGATGAGTGAAAGTTAATGCTCATTAAAGACTAAAGATACTAATTAATGTGTTTTGATTGTAAAACTTCACCTTTAATGACGACTTATGTCCTTTTCATCATTAAAATGCCAAGGCAGTTATCACTGCTACTATTGTTCAAACTAACAGTAATATGAACAGAAATTAGGTAAGTAACTCACGTAGCGCAAAGGAACACCATAGCATCATATTGGTGAATTTTGAACAGGCAAAAACCACCATAATTGTTTTAAAAATGTAGTTGTAATGATAATAAAATGGTAATTTCAATCCCTCATTGTGTCATCTTCTCTTATCGCAGTGCCCGGGGCCCCCCCTCGGCGTGTAGAGGTCGAGGTGCTCAACTCTACCTCCATCAAGGTGATGTGGCGCTCCCTGTTGCCAGGGAAACAGCACGGGCAGATCCGCGGGTACCAGGTGCACTACGTCCGTGTCGAGAATGGTGAATCTCGCGGCCTGCCCCTCATCAAGGACGTCATGCTAGCCGATGCACAGGTTTGTTAGCACGACGATGCCGCTGTGATGATTACTATTGTTTCTTGGAGCAAAAAGGTTGTAGTTTATTATTTTACTTACCAAGTTTCTTTTCAACTGACGTCATCTAGGGTGTGCAGACGATTGGTTAACGTCTATTTTTAGGATACTGTTGCAGCAAATGCGGCCCAAAATCTTACCAGTATTTAACACACACATGGCCACTGCAACAAATGTATGAAAATCCTTTTATAAAGAATTTAATCTGTGAAGTTCTTTTATAGCCTCTAGAATGCTTTCCACAAGCAGTCCAAAACATCTTATCAGCCATTAGAATTGCACGGTTTAGTCAAACCTCTAATAAGTTTAACCTCTAAGGCTCTAGTGTCGTAGATAAAGTCAACAAAAGCTGATTATGTCTGCCGTATTGAGCGCCCCGAGATCTCCACAAAAACACGAGGCACTTGAGCACTGTGGGCACAATTCAGACTTGATTTGTGTATCTATATGTTTGGTTGACTGTATTTTATTCTGATAATGAACAGGCTGCAACGTTTGCAATGTTGTATGTGTGTGCGTGAGGCGCCGGCGCGATCGAACAGCGGAAACAAACAACAACAAAATATTCCATCATCTTTGGTCATACAGATAATTCGATGTGTTTACTTTTATTTCTGTTCTATCTCGGTTTCCTTTCCGTGGACTTTCGTAGAGCGCTGCGCCAACCAAACTCAGCAGTATATCTCTCAGTCTTTTCCTTTTGTTTTGTTAATCTGTTAATTAGGCTATTTAAGTCAAATATTTCGCATATTCATTAATTTTATAGACTATGATTTAATAAAAACACATTTTGTTATTTTTAGTTAAACTTATATTTGTTGCTTGTCTGCGCTCGTCCGCCGCCTTTTTTCTCTTCTCCGACCCCGCAGCTCTCTCCGATAACTCGCGCTATTTCTAAATCAAAACACATTTTGTTATTTTTAGTTAAATTTATATTTGTTGCTTGTCTGCCCTCGTCCGCCGCCTTTTTTCTCTTCTCCGACCCCGCAGCTCTCTCCGATAACTCGCGCTATTTCTAAATCAAAACACATTTTGTTATTTTTAGTTAAATTTATATTTGTTGCTTGTCTGCCCTCGTCCGCCGCCTTTTTTCTCTTCTCCGACCCCGCAGCTCTCTCCGATAACTCGCGCTATTTCTAAATCAAAACACATTTTGTTATTTTTAGTTAAATTTATATTTGTTGCTTGTCTGCCCTCGTCCGCCGCCTTTTTTCTCTTCTCCGACCCCGCAGCTCTCTCCGATAACTCGCGCTATTTCTAAATCAAAACACATTTTGTTATTTTTAGTTAAATTTATATTTGTTGCTTGTCTGCCCTCGTCCGCCGCCTTTTTTCTCTTCTCCGACCCCGCAGCTCTCTCCGATAACTCGCGCTATTTCTAAATCAAAACACATTTTGTTATTTTTAGTTAAATTTATATTTGTTGCTTGTCTGCCCTCGTCCGCCGCCTTTTTTCTCTTCTCCGACCCCGCAGCTCTCTCCGATAACTCGCGCTATTTCTAAATCAAAACACATTTTGTTATTTTTAGTTAAATTTATATTTGTTGCTTGTCTGCCCTCGTCCGCCGCCTTTTTTCTCTTCTCCGACCCCGCAGCTCTCTCCGATAACTCGCGCTATTTCTAAATCAAAACACATTTTGTTATTTTTAGTTAAATTTATATTTGTTGCTTGTCTGCCCTCGTCCGCCGCCTTTTTTCTCTTCTCCGACCCCGCAGCTCTCTCCGATAACTCGCGCTATTTCTAAATCAAAACACATTTTGTTATTTTTAGTTAAATTTATATTTGTTGCTTGTCTGCCCTCGTCCGCCGCCTTTTTTCTCTTCTCCGACCCCGCAGCTCTCTCCGATAACTCGCGCTATTTCTAAATCAAAACACATTTTGTTATTTTTAGTTAAATTTATATTTGTTGCTTGTCTGCCCTCGTCCGCCGCCTTTTTTCTCTTCTCCGACCCCGCAGCTCTCTCCGATAACTCGCGCTATTTCTAAATCAAAACACATTTTGTTATTTTTAGTTAAATTTATATTTGTTGCTTGTCTGCCCTCGTCCGCCGCCTTTTTTCTCTTCTCCGACCCCGCAGCTCTCTCCGATAACTCGCGCTATTTCTAAATCAAAACACATTTTGTTATTTTTAGTTAAATTTATATTTGTTGCTTGTCTGCCCTCGTCCGCCGCCTTTTTTCTCTTCTCCGACCCCGCAGCTCTCTCCGATAACTCGCGCTATTTCTAAATCAAAACACATTTTGTTATTTTTAGTTAAATTTATATTTGTTGCTTGTCTGCCCTCGTCCGCCGCCTTTTTTCTCTTCTCCGACCCCGCAGCTCTCTCCGATAACTCGCGCTATTTCTAAATCAAAACACATTTTGTTATTTTTAGTTAAATTTATATTTGTTGCTTGTCTGCCCTCGTCCGCCGCCTTTTTTCTCTTCTCCGACCCCGCAGCTCTCTCCGATAACTCGCGCTATTTCTAAATCAAAACACATTTTGTTATTTTTAGTTAAATTTATATTTGTTGCTTGTCTGCCCTCGTCCGCCGCCTTTTTTCTCTTCTCCGACCCCGCAGCTCTCTCCGATAACTCGCGCTATTTCTAAATCAAAACACATTTTGTTATTTTTAGTTAAATTTATATTTGTTGCTTGTCTGCCCTCGTCCGCCGCCTTTTTTCTCTTCTCCGACCCCGCAGCTCTCTCCGATAACTCGCGCTATTTCTAAATCAAAACACATTTTGTTATTTTTAGTTAAATTTATATTTGTTGCTTGTCTGCCCTCGTCCGCCGCCTTTTTTCTCTTCTCCGACCCCGCAGCTCTCTCCGATAACTCGCGCTATTTCTAAATCAAAACACATTTTGTTATTTTTAGTTAAATTTATATTTGTTGCTTGTCTGCCCTCGTCCGCCGCCTTTTTTCTCTTCTCCGACCCCGCAGCTCTCTCCGATAACTCGCGCTATTTCTAAATCAAAACACATTTTGTTATTTTTAGTTAAATTTATATTTGTTGCTTGTCTGCCCTCGTCCGCCGCCTTTTTTCTCTTCTCCGACCCCGCAGCTCTCTCCGATAACTCGCGCTATTTCTAAATCAAAACACATTTTGTTATTTTTAGTTAAATTTATATTTGTTGCTTGTCTGCCCTCGTCCGCCGCCTTTTTTCTCTTCTCCGACCCCGCAGCTCTCTCCGATAACTCGCGCTATTTCTAAATCAAAACACATTTTGTTATTTTTAGTTAAATTTATATTTGTTGCTTGTCTGCCCTCGTCCGCCGCCTTTTTTCTCTTCTCCGACCCCGCAGCTCTCTCCGATAACTCGCGCTATTTCTAAATCAAAACACATTTTGTTATTTTTAGTTAAATTTATATTTGTTGCTTGTCTGCCCTCGTCCGCCGCCTTTTTTCTCTTCTCCGACCCCGCAGCTCTCTCCGATAACTCGCGCTATTTCTAAATCAAAACACATTTTGTTATTTTTAGTTAAATTTATATTTGTTGCTTGTCTGCCCTCGTCCGCCGCCTTTTTTCTCTTCTCCGACCCCGCAGCTCTCTCCGATAACTCGCGCTATTTCTAAATCAAAACACATTTTGTTATTTTTAGTTAAATTTATATTTGTTGCTTGTCTGCCCTCGTCCGCCGCCTTTTTTCTCTTCTCCGACCCCGCAGCTCTCTCCGATAACTCGCGCTATTTCTAAATCAAAACACATTTTGTTATTTTTAGTTAAATTTATATTTGTTGCTTGTCTGCCCTCGTCCGCCGCCTTTTTTCTCTTCTCCGACCCCGCAGCTCTCTCCGATAACTCGCGCTATTTCTAAATCAAAACACATTTTGTTATTTTTAGTTAAATTTATATTTGTTGCTTGTCTGCCCTCGTCCGCCGCCTTTTTTCTCTTCTCCGACCCCGCAGCTCTCTCCGATAACTCGCGCTATTTCTAAATCAAAACACATTTTGTTATTTTTAGTTAAATTTATATTTGTTGCTTGTCTGCCCTCGTCCGCCGCCTTTTTTCTCTTCTCCGACCCCGCAGCTCTCTCCGATAACTCGCGCTATTTCTAAATCAAAACACATTTTGTTATTTTTAGTTAAATTTATATTTGTTGCTTGTCTGCCCTCGTCCGCCGCCTTTTTTCTCTTCTCCGACCCCGCAGCTCTCTCCGATAACTCGCGCTATTTCTAAATCAAAACACATTTTGTTATTTTTAGTTAAATTTATATTTGTTGCTTGTCTGCCCTCGTCCGCCGCCTTTTTTCTCTTCTCCGACCCCGCAGCTCTCTCCGATAACTCGCGCTATTTCTAAATCAAAACACATTTTGTTATTTTTAGTTAAATTTATATTTGTTGCTTGTCTGCCCTCGTCCGCCGCCTTTTTTCTCTTCTCCGACCCCGCAGCTCTCTCCGATAACTCGCGCTATTTCTAAATCAAAACACATTTTGTTATTTTTAGTTAAATTTATATTTGTTGCTTGTCTGCCCTCGTCCGCCGCCTTTTTTCTCTTCTCCGACCCCGCAGCTCTCTCCGATAACTCGCGCTATTTCTAAATCAAAACACATTTTGTTATTTTTAGTTAAATTTATATTTGTTGCTTGTCTGCCCTCGTCCGCCGCCTTTTTTCTCTTCTCCGACCCCGCAGCTCTCTCCGATAACTCGCGCTATTTCTAAATCAAAACACATTTTGTTATTTTTAGTTAAATTTATATTTGTTGCTTGTCTGCCCTCGTCCGCCGCCTTTTTTCTCTTCTCCGACCCCGCAGCTCTCTCCGATAACTCGCGCTATTTCTAAATCAAAACACATTTTGTTATTTTTAGTTAAATTTATATTTGTTGCTTGTCTGCCCTCGTCCGCCGCCTTTTTTCTCTTCTCCGACCCCGCAGCTCTCTCCGATAACTCGCGCTATTTCTAAATCAAAACACATTTTGTTATTTTTAGTTAAATTTATATTTGTTGCTTGTCTGCCCTCGTCCGCCGCCTTTTTTCTCTTCTCCGACCCCGCAGCTCTCTCCGATAACTCGCGCTATTTCTAAATCAAAACACATTTTGTTATTTTTAGTTAAATTTATATTTGTTGCTTGTCTGCCCTCGTCCGCCGCCTTTTTTCTCTTCTCCGACCCCGCAGCTCTCTCCGATAACTCGCGCTATTTCTAAATCAAAACACATTTTGTTATTTTTAGTTAAATTTATATTTGTTGCTTGTCTGCCCTCGTCCGCCGCCTTTTTTCTCTTCTCCGACCCCGCAGCTCTCTCCGATAACTCGCGCTATTTCTAAATCAAAACACATTTTGTTATTTTTAGTTAAATTTATATTTGTTGCTTGTCTGCCCTCGTCCGCCGCCTTTTTTCTCTTCTCCGACCCCGCAGCTCTCTCCGATAACTCGCGCTATTTCTAAATCAAAACACATTTTGTTATTTTTAGTTAAATTTATATTTGTTGCTTGTCTGCCCTCGTCCGCCGCCTTTTTTCTCTTCTCCGACCCCGCAGCTCTCTCCGATAACTCGCGCTATTTCTAAATCAAAACACATTTTGTTATTTTTAGTTAAATTTATATTTGTTGCTTGTCTGCCCTCGTCCGCCGCCTTTTTTCTCTTCTCCGACCCCGCAGCTCTCTCCGATAACTCGCGCTATTTCTAAATCAAAACACATTTTGTTATTTTTAGTTAAATTTATATTTGTTGCTTGTCTGCCCTCGTCCGCCGCCTTTTTTCTCTTCTCCGACCCCGCAGCTCTCTCCGATAACTCGCGCTATTTCTAAATCAAAACACATTTTGTTATTTTTAGTTAAATTTATATTTGTTGCTTGTCTGCCCTCGTCCGCCGCCTTTTTTCTCTTCTCCGACCCCGCAGCTCTCTCCGATAACTCGCGCTATTTCTAAATCAAAACACATTTTGTTATTTTTAGTTAAATTTATATTTGTTGCTTGTCTGCCCTCGTCCGCCGCCTTTTTTCTCTTCTCCGACCCCGCAGCTCTCTCCGATAACTCGCGCTATTTCTAAATCAAAACACATTTTGTTATTTTTAGTTAAATTTATATTTGTTGCTTGTCTGCCCTCGTCCGCCGCCTTTTTTCTCTTCTCCGACCCCGCAGCTCTCTCCGATAACTCGCGCTATTTCTAAATCAAAACACATTTTGTTATTTTTAGTTAAATTTATATTTGTTGCTTGTCTGCCCTCGTCCGCCGCCTTTTTTCTCTTCTCCGACCCCGCAGCTCTCTCCGATAACTCGCGCTATTTCTAAATCAAAACACATTTTGTTATTTTTAGTTAAATTTATATTTGTTGCTTGTCTGCCCTCGTCCGCCGCCTTTTTTCTCTTCTCCGACCCCGCAGCTCTCTCCGATAACTCGCGCTATTTCTAAATCAAAACACATTTTGTTATTTTTAGTTAAATTTATATTTGTTGCTTGTCTGCCCTCGTCCGCCGCCTTTTTTCTCTTCTCCGACCCCGCAGCTCTCTCCGATAACTCGCGCTATTTCTAAATCAAAACACATTTTGTTATTTTTAGTTAAATTTATATTTGTTGCTTGTCTGCCCTCGTCCGCCGCCTTTTTTCTCTTCTCCGACCCCGCAGCTCTCTCCGATAACTCGCGCTATTTCTAAATCAAAACACATTTTGTTATTTTTAGTTAAATTTATATTTGTTGCTTGTCTGCCCTCGTCCGCCGCCTTTTTTCTCTTCTCCGACCCCGCAGCTCTCTCCGATAACTCGCGCTATTTCTAAATCAAAACACATTTTGTTATTTTTAGTTAAATTTATATTTGTTGCTTGTCTGCCCTCGTCCGCCGCCTTTTTTCTCTTCTCCGACCCCGCAGCTCTCTCCGATAACTCGCGCTATTTCTAAATCAAAACACATTTTGTTATTTTTAGTTAAATTTATATTTGTTGCTTGTCTGCCCTCGTCCGCCGCCTTTTTTCTCTTCTCCGACCCCGCAGCTCTCTCCGATAACTCGCGCTATTTCTAAATCAAAACACATTTTGTTATTTTTAGTTAAATTTATATTTGTTGCTTGTCTGCCCTCGTCCGCCGCCTTTTTTCTCTTCTCCGACCCCGCAGCTCTCTCCGATAACTCGCGCTATTTCTAAATCAAAACACATTTTGTTATTTTTAGTTAAATTTATATTTGTTGCTTGTCTGCCCTCGTCCGCCGCCTTTTTTCTCTTCTCCGACCCCGCAGCTCTCTCCGATAACTCGCGCTATTTCTAAATCAAAACACATTTTGTTATTTTTAGTTAAATTTATATTTGTTGCTTGTCTGCCCTCGTCCGCCGCCTTTTTTCTCTTCTCCGACCCCGCAGCTCTCTCCGATAACTCGCGCTATTTCTAAATCAAAACACATTTTGTTATTTTTAGTTAAATTTATATTTGTTGCTTGTCTGCCCTCGTCCGCCGCCTTTTTTCTCTTCTCCGACCCCGCAGCTCTCTCCGATAACTCGCGCTATTTCTAAATCAAAACACATTTTGTTATTTTTAGTTAAATTTATATTTGTTGCTTGTCTGCCCTCGTCCGCCGCCTTTTTTCTCTTCTCCGACCCCGCAGCTCTCTCCGATAACTCGCGCTATTTCTAAATCAAAACACATTTTGTTATTTTTAGTTAAATTTATATTTGTTGCTTGTCTGCCCTCGTCCGCCGCCTTTTTTCTCTTCTCCGACCCCGCAGCTCTCTCCGATAACTCGCGCTATTTCTAAATCAAAACACATTTTGTTATTTTTAGTTAAATTTATATTTGTTGCTTGTCTGCCCTCGTCCGCCGCCTTTTTTCTCTTCTCCGACCCCGCAGCTCTCTCCGATAACTCGCGCTATTTCTAAATCAAAACACATTTTGTTATTTTTAGTTAAATTTATATTTGTTGCTTGTCTGCCCTCGTCCGCCGCCTTTTTTCTCTTCTCCGACCCCGCAGCTCTCTCCGATAACTCGCGCTATTTCTAAATCAAAACACATTTTGTTATTTTTAGTTAAATTTATATTTGTTGCTTGTCTGCCCTCGTCCGCCGCCTTTTTTCTCTTCTCCGACCCCGCAGCTCTCTCCGATAACTCGCGCTATTTCTAAATCAAAACACATTTTGTTATTTTTAGTTAAATTTATATTTGTTGCTTGTCTGCCCTCGTCCGCCGCCTTTTTTCTCTTCTCCGACCCCGCAGCTCTCTCCGATAACTCGCGCTATTTCTAAATCAAAACACATTTTGTTATTTTTAGTTAAATTTATATTTGTTGCTTGTCTGCCCTCGTCCGCCGCCTTTTTTCTCTTCTCCGACCCCGCAGCTCTCTCCGATAACTCGCGCTATTTCTAAATCAAAACACATTTTGTTATTTTTAGTTAAATTTATATTTGTTGCTTGTCTGCCCTCGTCCGCCGCCTTTTTTCTCTTCTCCGACCCCGCAGCTCTCTCCGATAACTCGCGCTATTTCTAAATCAAAACACATTTTGTTATTTTTAGTTAAATTTATATTTGTTGCTTGTCTGCCCTCGTCCGCCGCCTTTTTTCTCTTCTCCGACCCCGCAGCTCTCTCCGATAACTCGCGCTATTTCTAAATCAAAACACATTTTGTTATTTTTAGTTAAATTTATATTTGTTGCTTGTCTGCCCTCGTCCGCCGCCTTTTTTCTCTTCTCCGACCCCGCAGCTCTCTCCGATAACTCGCGCTATTTCTAAATCAAAACACATTTTGTTATTTTTAGTTAAATTTATATTTGTTGCTTGTCTGCCCTCGTCCGCCGCCTTTTTTCTCTTCTCCGACCCCGCAGCTCTCTCCGATAACTCGCGCTATTTCTAAATCAAAACACATTTTGTTATTTTTAGTTAAATTTATATTTGTTGCTTGTCTGCCCTCGTCCGCCGCCTTTTTTCTCTTCTCCGACCCCGCAGCTCTCTCCGATAACTCGCGCTATTTCTAAATCAAAACACATTTTGTTATTTTTAGTTAAATTTATATTTGTTGCTTGTCTGCCCTCGTCCGCCGCCTTTTTTCTCTTCTCCGACCCCGCAGCTCTCTCCGATAACTCGCGCTATTTCTAAATCAAAACACATTTTGTTATTTTTAGTTAAATTTATATTTGTTGCTTGTCTGCCCTCGTCCGCCGCCTTTTTTCTCTTCTCCGACCCCGCAGCTCTCTCCGATAACTCGCGCTATTTCTAAATCAAAACACATTTTGTTATTTTTAGTTAAATTTATATTTGTTGCTTGTCTGCCCTCGTCCGCCGCCTTTTTTCTCTTCTCCGACCCCGCAGCTCTCTCCGATAACTCGCGCTATTTCTAAATCAAAACACATTTTGTTATTTTTAGTTAAATTTATATTTGTTGCTTGTCTGCCCTCGTCCGCCGCCTTTTTTCTCTTCTCCGACCCCGCAGCTCTCTCCGATAACTCGCGCTATTTCTAAATCAAAACACATTTTGTTATTTTTAGTTAAATTTATATTTGTTGCTTGTCTGCCCTCGTCCGCCGCCTTTTTTCTCTTCTCCGACCCCGCAGCTCTCTCCGATAACTCGCGCTATTTCTAAATCAAAACACATTTTGTTATTTTTAGTTAAATTTATATTTGTTGCTTGTCTGCCCTCGTCCGCCGCCTTTTTTCTCTTCTCCGACCCCGCAGCTCTCTCCGATAACTCGCGCTATTTCTAAATCAAAACACATTTTGTTATTTTTAGTTAAATTTATATTTGTTGCTTGTCTGCCCTCGTCCGCCGCCTTTTTTCTCTTCTCCGACCCCGCAGCTCTCTCCGATAACTCGCGCTATTTCTAAATCAAAACACATTTTGTTATTTTTAGTTAAATTTATATTTGTTGCTTGTCTGCCCTCGTCCGCCGCCTTTTTTCTCTTCTCCGACCCCGCAGCTCTCTCCGATAACTCGCGCTATTTCTAAATCAAAACACATTTTGTTATTTTTAGTTAAATTTATATTTGTTGCTTGTCTGCCCTCGTCCGCCGCCTTTTTTCTCTTCTCCGACCCCGCAGCTCTCTCCGATAACTCGCGCTATTTCTAAATCAAAACACATTTTGTTATTTTTAGTTAAATTTATATTTGTTGCTTGTCTGCCCTCGTCCGCCGCCTTTTTTCTCTTCTCCGACCCCGCAGCTCTCTCCGATAACTCGCGCTATTTCTAAATCAAAACACATTTTGTTATTTTTAGTTAAATTTATATTTGTTGCTTGTCTGCCCTCGTCCGCCGCCTTTTTTCTCTTCTCCGACCCCGCAGCTCTCTCCGATAACTCGCGCTATTTCTAAATCAAAACACATTTTGTTATTTTTAGTTAAATTTATATTTGTTGCTTGTCTGCCCTCGTCCGCCGCCTTTTTTCTCTTCTCCGACCCCGCAGCTCTCTCCGATAACTCGCGCTATTTCTAAATCAAAACACATTTTGTTATTTTTAGTTAAAAAAAAAAAAAAAAATCTAAAATATGCCTTTTTCGAAGCTGCTGTATATAAAAAATACAAGGTGGCTAAATTTGTATGCTGAAGTTTATAGGAGTTCATTATTTTCACTCAATTTAATTAGATTTTGGGCACCCCCTCTGAACTCACAGATTTAGTTATTTTTAGTTAAACTTAATTTTTGTTGCTTGTCTACGCTCGTCCGCCACCTTTTTCCTCTTCTCCGACCCCGCAGCTCTCTCCGATAGCTTAGTGTTAGTGGCACCAGTCCAGTGTTTCCAGGTTTTACTGCTGGTGCTATTTCTCCATGTTGAGAGTTTGGTGTCGCACATATTGCTAAGCATTCTTATCCTTTTCTCCGATAAACTGAAAATAACAGGAGTGTGTCCATCTCACAAATGTAGAATCTGTCTCTGCAGTCATCTCAACCATCTAATTCCAGCAACAGAAGATAGACAAACTATTTTACCTGCGGAATTTTTTCTCTGGTGCTGTTTTGCGGTGTTGGAAAATTCACCACTTAATTTTGTTAAAATATGTTGTTGTAACTTGCGTTACTGAGATTGTAACGAGTAATAATATTACCCAAATTTTATTAGTAATGCGTTATATTACTGCGTTACAACAAAACGTAATATACTACTGTATTATTATTACTTTTGTAATGCATTACTCCCAACACTGATACATACATACATACATACACATCTGACATGAGAACAGAAAGAAAACATTTAAATAGTAAAACTTAACAATAAATAATGTGTATGAATCTGGAACAGTAGATTTATGTACAGATTTGTGCATAATTTACTCTATATAGAACTGTATAAATAAAGAGATATGCATATGTATTTACATAATACTTGAGAAAGAGACAATAATTAAGGATGTAGAATGAAAAAGCCAGCGAGTGCCTCTGGCTGCAACCTAAAATTATAATACAAGCTTCTGTCATGAAAACAGCAGTGAAATTACAGATACGAGGCGCCTTATTCTCCTCACAGCTGCAAATATTACAGCTTTGAACAAACCGTGACTAAAGCTTATGAATGTTTATGACAGGATAATTTACAGTTGTCACTTGCGTGGGAATCAGTTGATATTATGTCGATGTTTATTGTCTACAAACATTATATATTGCGATCTTTTATTCATCTCATATTGAATTCGTTTTATATATGTAAATATTCAATATTTAAATATGTAGAACTTTGATTTATAGAATAAATTATTAATTTAAATATTACGATTTTTACTATAACTTTTATTAAATATCGACTCTCAGTGTGAGAATATAAATACAGTATTGTGAAGTTAATATCACAGTAGTTTTCTGTTTTAGTTTTGTTTTTCAATGAAATTTATTCAATAAGTAGTCATGGCATATTCATTTGTTTTAAATGTTCATGTATAATTTTAAATAAAAATAATTTTTTGGGTGTAGAAATATCACTACAGTATCTTGAGGTGAATTATCCCGATGCTGTTATGCATCAAGTTAAATTTGCATTGCATAAGACAAATCTTTGAGTATTTCTTCGCAGAATTGCCTTCATGGTCTGATATCAAACTCCAAAACAGCCATTTTATACTCTTACTAAATGAAATGGTGAAAAAACTGCAGGAATGACATGCTCAGAAAGCAGCGGCCACTCAATTTCCTGCCTCGTCTTCAATCTTCACGATTTTTTTCACCCTAATCCACACTGACCTACTTTAAAACACTCTGCCGTTCTTCCATTTCCTTGGCACTTTTACCTTGTTTGGTCTTACGCTTTCCTCTCTTTCTTTCTGTCTGTCTTTCTCCTCTCTTTCAAACCGCCCTCCCCTTTCTCCTCCCGGGTGGGGGATGTTAGTGGGAAATGGACGACGCAGCTGAATATGTGAGTATGGCTGTCGGGAGAACCTGTGATGTTACATCAGACCTGCTTTGTATCTCGGCCATTGAGTGTATTTATAGGCAGAAACTCAGATGGTGTTTTTACTGGGGAAATGTCATAAACATTGAAAGAATTTTATAATGAACCGAGGTGTGTATATTTCATGTAGATTCTAGCACATCATGTTTTTTAATAAGTAAACACGTCTGAGAAGCCATGTTTAGGGTATGATATATCAGGAACTATGATTGCTAGCTTTGTACAAATTGGTAGATTGGTAGAAAAACATGTTCCCTTCAAGTCCTAGGGGTGCAGAGTATCATCAGGGTAGAAATATTATCTAAACTGGCCTCTAAAGTTGGCAAAAAAGTGAAAAATTTCAAGACAAACAATGGATAATTGGGTCTATTGCAGACGCAAAAACCCAGGTCACGTAATTAACTCAGATGGTGTGTTCCACATAAACACAAAGAAAATGGATTGATGCATATAGATTCACACATGTATGTTGAAATTAAAGTGTCATGCAAGTTTTTTGTGTTGTAATATTTTTATAATGAGCTGATTTCTGTCAGAGAAAGAAAACAACTAATGCAACCTCACGTCCCGTGTGTGTGTGTGTGTGTGTGTGTGTGTGTGAGAGAGAGAGAGACGGTGATAGAAAAATATTAATGGTGCACAGGGGGAATGATGTAACATCAGGGTTCCTTTATGCCTGGCATGAAACAGTGTGTTTTGTGCTGTGATGTTGTGCATTAAGTATAGTACAAACAAAAATCAAGCAACCTTTTGAAGAAATGAGATATGCATTTTATTTATTTTTATAAGTAGATCATTTGTCTAACCCAAAAATTGCATGAATATCTTGAACTGGTTTGATGTGAAGCTCAATTCTCTGTAAGCTGCGGGACCCACAGTTGCTTTTTTCTCTGTGAGTGCTCGGCATTAATTTCCTCTCCGTCATGCACGCTGATCAAAGCTCACTCGCTTTCACGTGAAATATTGGAAAATAGGAGGCCATCAGAAGGCCGTGTGTGCGCACAGCTTACCGGCCGACCCGGAGAGAAATTCATTATTCTGACGGTCTGTTTGCTCAGACTCTCTATTGAATTAATTCACAGACATGTGTCATAGATGAGCAGGAATTGTAATCTAAAAAGACAGCAGAGTACAGATTGCAGGCTGTGACATTGAAAAGAGGGGAAACTGACGCCGTGTCTGTGCGGGTGACATGTAGTAAAGTCTTTAAAAAATTAAGTTCCCTAACATAGTGCTAACGTCCCCCTTCGTGTCCATTAACCACAGGAGATGGTCATCGGAGGCCTGCAGCCTGACACCACGTACTCCATCACCGTGGCAGCCTACACCACCAAAGGAGACGGAGCCCGCAGCAAACCCAAGCTGGTGGTGACTAAAGGAGCAGGTCGGTAATAATGACGTTATCATTAGCTGAGCTCCAGAGCACCGCAGGCCAGGTGTTATGAGCTACAGGAGCAAAATGAACCTTAAGGGACTTCAATCGAATAAGAAAAAACAAACATGGCCTATATAGTGTGTCTAGAGTACATAAAAGCTATAAGGGAATGTATAGCTGGGATTGTGCATTAGTGGTTAGCCACACATGGCCTGTAAGGCATTAATGGGTCAGAATGATGGACTAGTCAACCACAGATTAGTAAATTAGCATGCTAACAGTGATTCAGCGCATTAACGGTAAGCTAAACAGCATGCTAAAGTAGCATGTTTCAATTATTCCATTTTAAAGAACTGTCAAGTGTTTCCTAATTGTTGGTTTATGTAGATGGACTTTTTGGTTGTGTCCTGCGTGTTGCATTTTTAGGACTTTTAGATTTTAGAAAGCGCGTCTCAAAACGTTAGCGCTCTGTTTCATTCTACTATTCTAAGGTAGTTTAATTGTACAGAGAAGTGATTTGCTATTTCTAATGTGCTAATACTATGGTATTTTTATAAGTACTTTCTCTCTGTACACATGCAGACTAACGTGTTTTAGCTGTTACATTTTTTTAGCTTTTTGTTTTTTAGGTATCTGTCGCAATGAGTATTTTGCTTATAGGTTCGACATTAAGTTAACATGGTTTAAGCGCTAATCCTGTCTGATTATTCAGGGCTTCACTTCTACAAGCCAACTACTCGCTAGACAACCCACTAACTAGTCTCTTTTGAAAATGTTGTTTTATACATTCCTAGTGTTAGAATTATTGGGTCTGTCTTATTTAAACTTACTGTGGTATTGCCAGAAAAGTAAACACCATGCTAGTGAATTTTGGACACTACCTTTCCATCTCTGTGCACATGCAGATGAACGTGTTTTGGCTGTTGCGTTGCTTCTCGTTGTTTTAAATGTGTCTGACGCCATGATCTTTTTTTTTATGATGCCTTGTTAAGTTAAAAGTTGCTATAAATAGCACTAACCCTGCCTGATTGTACAGGGTTTTCATCAGACAAGTCCGTTTTTAAAAATATGTTTAGTGCAAGAACTGTGAGGATTTGATAATAGCATGATATTCTTTGATGTACCTTTTAAGCAGTAATAGTATATGAATAATGGAAATCACGTACTGTGGATATATATAGGCTATATATATATAACTATATATATATAGTTTTTGTAATAAATATTAGCTAGCCAGGCTTAGTGCCCAAACTCCAGACGCTGAGGAGACAGGTGTGCCATTCGCAGGTGTCAAGTGTGACAGTGGCGCCACATATGCATGTCCTTCTCAACGCCTGTCTCTCTCCCTTTCGCTCACACAGTGATGTGGCGCAGTCAAAGGAAGGATCTCCCTGCGCTTCCCGCCTCTGAAAGTGTGGCGAAACGCTTACAGCAGACAAAATAAATAAATAAATAAACAAGGGCAGACTCAGCCCTACTTAAAGAAGCGGCATCGCGCTCTTTCATGTGCCAGAACAGAGGGGAAGCTTGACCAATGGGGCTCAGAGGAGCCACTCTGGGGCACTTTCATGCCTCATTTCTGCTACATAATACTGTCATACAACTTAAGCCCCTGCCTTATTGTATTGATAAGGGCCGACCTGCCCCTTTCAAAGCCCGAACCTTCCCATGGCCGCCTGTCATCTGAGAAAGCTGGCCGTCAATGAGCTGACATTCTGCATGTCGGAGATACACTTCAGACCGGAGACCCGGCAGCGTGAAGCCCGTCAGTCAGGCTGTACAGTCACGCCGAGATGTCATTCCAGCTGCAAGCGGTGAAATAATGTGTACTAGAGCGAGCATTGGTATTTTTAGTGGTTGAAATAGAACTGAAAACATAAAGCATTAACTGAAATAAAAAAAAATTACAAAATTAAATGTTAATTGTGGCTATTTGCCAGCTCAACATTTCTCATTTTCCTTTAAAGTTGAAGTATTAAAATAGCTGAGTAGAAGGGAATTAAATATTAATTTAAATATATATATATATACATATATTTATACACTACTGTTCAAAAGTTTGGGATCAGTAAGACTTGTAATGTTTTTAAAGAAGTCTCTTCTGCTCATCAAGGCTGCATTT
>NW_015557283.1:304906-305496 GCF_001515605.1 Sinocyclocheilus anshuiensis | reverse complement strand
CATTTATTCAAAATAAATATTTTCTAACAATATAAATCTTTGCTATCACTTCTTAACAATTTAACACATCCTTGCTGAATAAAAGTTTTAATTTCTTTCAAAACTGTAGTGTATATTGTTAGAAACGATTTCTATTTTAAATAAATGCTCTTCTTTTTAACTGTTTATTCATCAGAAATCCTGGAAAAAAAGTATCACAGGTTCCAAAAAAATATTAAGCAGCACAACAGTTTCCAGCACTGATAATACATCAGCATATTAGAATGATTACTGGAGGATCATGTGACACTGAAGACTGGAGTAATAATGATGCTGAAAATACAGCTTTGCATGACAGGAATAAATTAGATTTTAATGTATATTAGAATAGAAAAACTTTATTTTACATCGTAATAATATTTCACAATATTACATTTTTTCCTGTATTTTTTATCAAATAAATGTAGCCTTGATGAGCAGAAGAAACTCCTTTAAAAAACATTAACAATTTTCTGATCCCAAACTTTTGAACGGTAGTGTATATACACTGAACAAAATTATAAACGCAACACTTTTGTTTTTGCCCCCATTTTTCATGAGCTGAACTCAAA
>NW_015557283.1:281850-304679 GCF_001515605.1 Sinocyclocheilus anshuiensis | reverse complement strand
AATAATCACCCCCTTTTAAATAATCACATTTTGTTGCTTTGCAGCCTGAAATGAAGATGGACAGTGTTTGTTTTGTCCAGCTGTATTTAATTAAAAAAAAAATTTACAAAATACTTGAAATTAACTAAATGTAATAAAATGAAATTTAATATATATATATATATATATATATATGTATATATAAAACATTTTATTTCAATTATCTGAATGGGCAACATTTCTCATTACAATAAACTTAAGCTTATTTTATTTAATCTTGATGTCAAAGCAACATTTCTCATTTTTGTTTAGTTGAACCACTAAAATTACTAAAATTGAAATTAAAATTAATTACAACTATATATTTAAAACAATGAATGGAATAAAAATGACAAAATTACTTAAACAAATTACTTTAATTAAAATTAAAATAGAAAATATGAAGAAAAAAAAGAACTATAATAGTATATCAGTGAAAATAACACCGGTTCAAATGCACAAAAATATATTTTATTTTGAGTGATTTTTGTATCATGTTTAAGTACGTGTCAGCCATATTGACAAAGATTATTAATGTTGTGTTCAAAGGGGCCCGTTATCGGTTTCCTCCTTGATCTCAAAGCAGATGTCCTTGTATCGATCTAATTGATGCTGCCTGTTGTCCAGGAGGAACAACACGGGAATGATTGATTCTGTTCTCCTTTCAGAGCCGATGGACTGATTGATGTGTGCGCTGTCAAACCCTTCGCTAATACGCCTTATCATTCGCTATTCCACATGCATTACATGCAAACCGCCACGTTTTTAAGGTTAGGCGTTGGTAGGCCAGATTCCGATCAAGTACGAGCCTTCCTTTTTTTAATTTCCTCCTGTCTCCCTTCATCCGTGTTGCAGATGAGCAGATTGCATGCTAATGCAGGGGCTGGAGGTGTTCTTCACGAGTGTCCGCTTGGACGGCCGCCACGGCTCGGGGACAGAGAGTCTGGATGACTCACAATCCTCACGGCACTGTGGTTATTCTCTTCAATTAATTGGTCCACTTAGGGCCACTTCACTCCAGTCCTGATTGTGGAGAGTGAAGCTCCTCGTTTTGGTCTCTGGAGCTTCTTGTCTAATACCGTCTGATGCCAGGATACTGTGGCATGGAGTTGAAATTTCTGTAGATTGCAGTTTTTGGATTATAGGATTACAAACTGGCATTATGGTGTTCATAAATTGATTATATATATATATGAAACGTATAGTTCCAACTCTAAAATTGGATCCGCTGCGTTTGAGTTGCTACATTGTCTGAAAACTCTAATCAGCTAGATGAATACTTGGCAAAAGATTTGTTTATTGTGAATAATGTCATGAATAGGTGATATAAATTTAAAAAAATTATAACCTTAATTGATCATTTTGCTTGATGCTTGTGTGCCCTTTACCATGGTAAACTCACAGTAAAACATAGTAATTCGTGGAATGTTGCTTTGATTATTTTCTTGCGTAACGAAGAAAACCTAAAGACTGGTAATTACATTGACCTTTTTGTCATCCTGTGCTGAGGACATTTAGTTGGACGGTTATATTCAGACATATTTGGTTGGTTTTGCCCTTGTCTTTTGTATATTTGATATCAGTTCGGCCCAGAATGCAGCGCTGCAGTTTTCTCAGGGCTAAGTCATGTCAGCTGGCAGTCGTGCTTTATACGCTTAATATAACTCTCTGTAAGTCCTATCGGCAGGTTAATTGCATGTTAGCTGAAGGTTATTTTATTATGTTCCTCTTTTTCGTAGCGGCGTCTCCTCCACTGGAGATGAGAAGGACAGAGAGAGAGGGAAGTAGGGAAGGGGGAGGGCATGATTGTGAAACGCAATCCTATCTTAATCAGTGGCTGTGGGTCAACAGTGGCTGTTAATGCAAGGCCTAATGGGAAACGTGCCTGTGGTCCTGTGGAGAGGATTGTGTGTCGTCCAGTGGAGTGGACTGGAGTGCTGCTGGCGAGGGGAAGCGGACCACAATCACGGTGTCTCTGACCCCCGTTGTTCTCTCCCTGCGGCAGATTGCGCAGTTTCCCTGTCACCTTCATCAGCACTTCTGTTTTGTTTTTTTTAGGAGTGATTTGTCCTTCTGTCTGTTCTCATGCTCTCCTTCTCTATCATATGGCTGTTAACCCACAATCTCTCATCCAGTGATCTGTTCAACAACCATCTAGTCACTTAAAAATGAATAGCTTTTTCAAAACAGGTTGTTCAGACTTGCAGCCTTTCTGGGTAACATTGGAGTATGGAGTATATGTGGTGTTAGTGCCTTTATGATAGTTTTTACAGAACGTACATACTTATATAATGGTACTTTACAGGAACTGGGTTTGCAATAAATCCCTTTAAAGTTATTTTAGATGGTCTTTCTTTAGTAGGGAGTACCAGGATGAAAATACACCTAGTTATGCTACAACAGGCTTAAGTGAGATACGGTTCATTTGAATTGAATGTAATGTCCCTCTTTCTCTCTCTACAGTGCCGGGGCCTCCCTTTCTCTCGGTCAATCAAAACTCAGAGACTACTGCATTAGTACGCTGGCAACCCCCTGATTTCTTCGCTCCGGGTCTCGAGGTGCAGGGTTATCGGCTACAGTTTGGCCGAAAGGACGTGAGCCCCCTGGCCACGCTGGAGTTCGGCCATCAGGAGCTGGAATATTCCATTAGCAATATCCACCGAGGGGCCACGTACATATTCAAAGTGTCCGCCAAGACCAGATCAGGATTTGGCGACGAGGCTACCCGAGAACTAAAAGTCCCAGAAGAGGTTCCTCGAGGGTATCCTCAAATAATCGAAGGGTCTAACATTACCTGCTGCTCTCTCCAATTTGCCTGGTTGCCTCCGGTATTGGCAGAGCGCAATGGCGCTATAACAGAGTACACGCTGGCTTACCAGGAGGCCGGAACAGCCGGTGGACCCAAGGAACTGCGTCTGCTGGCAAGCGAGAATAGCTACACCCTCAACAGCCTGAGGCCCAACGCAGTGTACGATGTGAAACTTCGAGCGCACACCAGTGTAGGTCCAGGGCCCTACAGCCCACCGATCCAGTATCGAACAGTGGCCTACGAAGCAGGTACGGGTTGCTCATTTCCCCGCCTCAAGGAACAAACCTCTACAATGCAAGCACCTACACCCGATTATATAAAGTTCTCTGGGAGCCACATACCTCACTAACACCCTCCCCCACAACAAGGTAAAATAAGTCAGTAAGTTGAAGTCAGTCAGTTTTGAAAGGGGAGGAGCGTCAATTTTTGCGAGGTAAGTGCCGATTGGTCAGACACGCCCAGCACATTCACTCATACAATCACAAAACTCCCCTAGTATTTCAAGGTAGGCGAGAACCACGTCAAGGAGATCCCAGATCTGAAGTCGAATCAGGCACATTTGTTTATTTTGTTTGGGTTTTCTTTTGAATTTCTAGTTGTTGTTTTTTTGTTTAACAGTTCCTCTTTTCTGTACTCACCTTTCCCCCCGCTCCCACACTGGGATGATTTGCAGCATGGCGTCCCATGATGCACTGCTAACAAGTGTGGGCATGACAACTGTGTTTGGGGTTTGTCCTCGTTCCTGCCGGGCTTTCTGCCATGGCAGTGCCTATCCAAATTCGAGAGCACACAGCAGTGGGTTACTCAAACATAATGTGGGTTCAACTATTCTGGAATCGTTCAGGGGGGATTATGGGAACTGCTTGCCAAATGTTCTTTTTGGGGCGGCACTGCCGGGCCAGGGCAGGCAGAGTACTGTGCGATCCTGTGGTTCTGTGTTCACCAGTCCAGTCTAGCGTGCTGTTTGTCCCAACTGAGCGCCTCCCCCCCTCCCCTTCACAGCTAACTCCACACACCGCTCACTCAGAGGGACCAAAGCTCCTCTCCTTTGGGGGAAAACTGGTCGCAAGCATCGAACACTCTGTCAGCCTTCTTTCCCTTCAGTCTTGTTGTACTTTTTCCATTTCTGAAGTGTCTTTCTCAATTTGTTTCCTCCATTCACCTCTGGACAGATGTTCCTAAGAACTTCACCGTAAAGCTGGTCACCAAAACTACAGTACTGCTGACCTGGAGGTTTTCCGATAGCCGCTTCCCGTACCGCTGTATGGTAAGCAAGCTAATGAATCCTGTTTTGTTCATAAAATATCAACATTATTGCAAGGATCAGACTTAATTCATGATGTTTTTATGAACAATTTATCAATGCACATTGGTTCACAGATTGAGTACCACCGGCAGAAGGTTGACATTGACGCTAGGATGACCAAAGCTCTCATCACCAACTTGCGACCCAACAGCACCTATGAGTTCAGAATCACCTGCCAGGAAAGCAGCGACGGTGGACCCAAACACAAGCTCATCGCACGAACGGCACCACCTATTCTGGTCCGAAAGCCAGAGTTGGACCTGAAAAGAGAGCCGGCCAGCACGCTGACCATTGTCTTCCCACCGCTGGAATCCAAAGAGTTGATAAAGTGAGGAAAACCAAATGCCGTTCTAAGCCAGAAACGCATTCTACACAAGCATGTGAATGCAGACACAAGCAAATTAGAAACGTGGGGGTCCTTTAAAAGTGTCAATGTTGGAGCCATGACAAAAAACTCACAGTAGAAGACAGTTTGCGCTATTGTTTGCTATAGTGCCCCTTGTGGCCATACTGAGAATGCAGTACATACGTAAGAACTGCATTTTCTGCTTGTGTTTTGAAAAGCAACTTCAAGCTTGCTTAGCTTTAAACATCTGCGTTTGCATACTTGTGAAGGGAATTTTTCAGGTTTTGTTGGAAATCGTGTAGCTAGATGTTCCGATTTTTATGCTCTTGACAGATACGGCACAGAAAAATAATCAGATTTGCTGGATAGGCAGTTATTTAACTAGCGATTTTTGTAATGGTTTTATGCACCATCTCGACCTCTTGCAGGGCGGTCTATGTTGTGGTGGTTCCTCTGAAGAAGGGAAGAGGTCCGATCCGACACATCAAGACCCCAGATGAACTGGACCTAGAAGAGGTGAACATAGCTTCTTTTCTCAAGTCTTTGTCCTTGTGTTGCAGACACAGTGGAGCCAAAGCCATGGAAAGTGTTCTCGCAGGAGCATTGTGGAAACTTTCCCAAGGGATTTGTCAGGGAGAGGGGACAATTACACAGCTCTCATCCTTACCCGCTGGCAAACTGCCAAGCTTAGCCACTTGACCTTGAGCTGTGGATGGCGAATGGGTGCCTGTGTTCTGTTTAAGTGTTATTTGACTTCAAAATGATTGGTTTTGTTTGAGTAAATAACCAATTTTGTTTAGCACCACTGTATAAGCCGCTAACTGTTTGATAGTTTGAAAGTTTTGGTTGTGTTCCCAGAAGAATCAAACAGAATATGCTGTGTTTTAGATGTTAATTTCAGTTCTTCTTAAGCAGTCTTCTCTCCCACAGCTGCTGGGCGACAGAAGACTCGGTCAACGTCACGCTCGAACCACCCGTCAGCTCAAGCAGGTGGACGGGAAGCGGCCCTACATCGCTGCCAGCTTCAAGCCCTCATCCATGCCGCCGTCCTTCACCCTGGGCAACCAGATGGTGTATAGCGGCTTTGAAAACAGGGCTCTGGACCCCGGGCAGGAATATGTGTTCTTTATCCTCGCCGAGCTCAACACCACCGGAGGGGTGAGTGAAATTTAAGGAAAAGCCTTTTTAATTTGAGTTTTAAGACTCCTGCAAAGTGGTGAACGCAGATAGCTATAACCTTTTTTTGCTTTTGTGCAGAAATCATTTGTGTCCAGTCCCTACACGGATCCAGTCACGGCTCCTGACGTGGACCCTCAGCCCGTGGAGACGGGAGGGGATGGACTCATCTGGGTGGTGGGGCCCGTTCTCGCTGTGGTCTTCATAATCTGTATTGTGATCGCGATTCTCCTCTACAAGAAGTGAGTGGACTTTTGAAATGCTAATAAATATAAACTTTTTAGATTGTACCATTTACACGACCACTCAAAATGAGAACTAATTTAAGCGTCTCATTATCTTTAATGCTTGAAATTTGTAGATAAATAAAAGTTGTGCCTACATATAGATGTCTTCACAAAAATGATATATTATATTATATAAATGTCTTTGTAAAACGTTTTAATTTAAAACAACATAAATCTGTATTATATGTATTGTTTTATAAAAAAGTTATAAATTGTTAAAATTAAAATAAATAATATAATACATTTCTATATTGAAAAGTTTTGTAAAGACATTTATAATTATAATTTACATATTAATATGATATAATTTAGTAATACATTTCAGTTTCAATTACAATAAATGTAAATCTAATAAAATTGAAAGCAAATGTAATTAAATACTATAGATTTTTATTATTAATTAAAGTGTTTTGTAAAGATATATATATATATATATATATATAAATTATAATTATAAATGTCTTTACAAAACATTTTAATTAAAAATAATATAAATATAAAATACTGGGTTATATTGTTTTATTAAAAGTTATAAATTTTAATATACATTTATTCAAGTTGATAAATAATTGAATACATTAATATATTAATTAAAATATTTTGTAAAGACATTTATAATGTGTATATTAATATAATGTATTTATAAATTTCTGTTTCTGAACCAATAAAATTAAATCTAATAAAAGTGAAAGTAAATATAATAAAATACTATAGTTTGTTTTTATTCATTAAAACTGTTTGTAAAGACATTTATTACTATCATATTTTTATTGATACAATTTAATTATAAATGTAAGTTTTGGTCACAATAAATTCAATAGAAAATAAATAAAAGACTATTTCCTATTATTATTCATTAAAATATTTAAACTTATTTTAGCCCTCAGCATTGGCATAGTTTGGAGAAGTTCAAAGCTGAGCGGAGGAGAGCAATCAGTTTGAACGTATCAAAAATTAATGAGGTGATAGCTAATAGCTATTTGCTTCAGAGCGCGGCCAAAGCAGACCGCTTTGACTTTTAGCATGCAAGTGTGCTGAAACTCAAAGGGAAGCTATTCCTCATTTGCGCCTCAAGAGCCAGGTTAAAAGCGGACGACTCCTGGCTAGTATTTCCTCCCTAGGCAGGACCTTGAGTTTGACCTCTGGTGTCTGGAGATCGTATAGCCCCCCGGTGGGCACAAACACACATCTTTTACAGGTCTGTCCAAATGCAGATGAGCTAATCTGGCTCCGCTAGCCTGCCCTGTGAATTTAAATGTACTCTATTGATTTTTTTCCTCTCCTCTCCCTTGTTCTCTTGTTGTGTTTTCTCCCTTTTATATATTTATTTCACTTCAATGCTTTCTTTGGAAGCAGCAAGCCTGACAGGTAAGGCTTAGCTGTACTTTATTGCTGTTTTCAAGAGGGCAAAAGAAAACAACCTGCCTCAGCATAAAGGCAACTTTTAATTAGATGGCAGAGAAAATCGGGTTCAACCAATGTGCCCCTCGGCTGTGGTGTTTGTGGACATAGCTTTGTTTGTGCTAGCATCTAGCTTCCTCATTTATAGACTATAAACAGTGTTTTCTGCACTGATAAATACTGATAAACAAAGTAGTGTGCAAAGATTTTTATTAATACCTTTAAATAGTATCTAGTTAGAGTTTGTCTGTGTGTGTGTATTTGCATCATAATGTTATTTTTTCAACAAAAAAAATTATATTTTCATATTTTATTTGTTGCATGTATTAATTTTATATATTTATTTTTAAGTTCAAGTGTGTGGCACTAATTGAATCAGTCAAATTGATTGATGAATCATTCTAAATCAGGAGTCATTGATCTGAATCATGAACTGAATCGATCAAGAAACACTGGGTGGTCATTTTGTGCACTTATGATTTGATTTACTTGTTCTTTTTCTGTCTCGTTTGTTAGATTTAATTTAATCCTTGCATTTTTCTTTCCTTTTTTAAAGCAGCAAACGTAAAGAGTCAGAGCCACGGACGAAATGTATGCTGAACAACACCGATATCACACCTCACCATCCCACAGACCCGGTGGAGATGAGACGAATCAACTTCCAAACCGCAGGTATATCCATGTGAACAAACAGCTTTAATCACTTTAAACATGAACTTTTCTCTGGTTCATCTCACGAAACCTGTCAAGACCATGTCATATTTATTTTTAGGTCATATTATAGAAAATAGAGCTTTTTTTGAATTTCAACATTATTTTCTTATCATCCTTCAGATTCTCCTTTCAAACATGCACTTTGAAGTGCGTAAGAGTGACATAAATAGTCAATTAACTGTCGGTTTCAGGCGTGCCTGCTGTTATTTCTAATTAGTGTCTTTACTGATGCAGTTTATTAGTTAATAATTGCATACAGTCTGTCAGTCATCTTTATTTTATATTTGGTTCATGGTTTTGAACGTCCAAGCAGTTTCAGAGACGTGTTTGCCATTGCCGTCCTCTTCTCGTTCTAAAGCAGACAGTCTTTTGTTTTGTATAAATCCTTCAGTTCAAAGACTTCATTTATGCCAGCTTTGAACGCTAAACCTAGGCTTTTAAGATTGACTTTTAAGATTTACATAGATTTGGGAGATAGAAAAGCCAAACAATGTCTATTACATATGTCTATTATATATATAAATCAATGCACCAATGAAGACATTTTTAATCGCTAACGGATAATTATGTTAATAATTGTTTAAATATTATTTTTATATTATTTTTATATTTAATAATTATATATTTTTTAATTCAATTATTTTAATGTTGTAACTTTTGACTATCATAATGATTTATATTAATGTTTAATATTAATATTTATTTTTGTTGATACAGATAACCGATATGAATTGTTGTTTTTCTAATTAAATATTTATGTATTTATTTCTATTGCCTGTATACAGTCACCAATATATTATGCATTCCTATTTATAATGCGAATTATAATTAATCCTGAATTATAATGCTTATAATTACTAATAACCGATAAATACAGATAGCTGCTAATTATATCTGTTCCATTTTTTTTTAACATGTATTTATTTATTTCCATTGGCTGTATAATGTCACCAATATATTATGCATTTCTATTTATAATGCTAATTATAATATTAATCCTGAATTATAATGCTAATAATCACATCTAACTGATAAATGCAGATAACCGATAATTATGTCTATGCTGTTTTTTTTTATGTATTTATGTATGTATGTATTTATTTATTTATTTATATTGGCTGTATAAGTCACCAATATATTATGCATTCCTATTTACAATCCTAATTAAAATATTAATCCTGAATTATAATGCTTATAATCACATCTAGCCGATAACTGATAATTATGTCTATGCTGTTTTTTTTAATTAATTAATTTATTTATTTATTTATTTATATTGGCTGTATAAGGTCACCAATATATTATGCATTCCTATTTACAATCCTAATTAAAATATTAATCCTGAATTATAATGCTAGTCATAATTACAGATAACCAATAAATACTGAAAACAGACACTGAACTTCCAAACAGCTTCCGAAATGTTTTTGCCGTCGCCGTCCTCGTCTCATTCTAAAGCTGACGATCTTTTGTCTCAATCAAATCCTCCAGTTCAAAGTGTCCTCATTTTCACCAGCTTTGCACGCTAAACCTAGCCTGACATTTCTCTGCGGCTCCTTGAAGTGGCGCGGAGTGAATTTGTCGACGGCGTCTCTCTCCTGTCCGCTTTCCCCATCAAACAGCTCTCGTTTCAAAGGCGGTAATCTCAGCGCGGCCGCCCGAGGAGGTCATGACGCCGAGAGCTGTCCTTCTTCAGCCCAGATAAAACGAGAACCAGCTGAAAAATGGAGGTGGAGAACGCAAGAAAGCCACTATCACCACCTCATTTCCCATAATCACCTGTCCATTGTGGGGCATCTTGTCCGGCAGCCGCCTAATAACACATCTGAAATGAGCCCGGCGCACTTTCATCTTATTTCTCGCCTCTTTCGTCCGCTTCAACACTATAAAGAAGCTCGCCTCGTTAAAGCCATCCTCATTGGACTTTATTTATTGAGGAGCGTTCAATTTGCGATGCGACGTTGTTCTTTTTAAGCGTTGGGTGTCATTATCTCTTTGCTTGGTGAATTTTCATTTAAGTGGACATTTTAGCCCAATTAACTGGGACGGGGAAACATTTGCGACATTTCCATTAGCTAATAGGGGCCATTGTTCAAAGCAGCACACTTGAGTTCACATGGATGACTGGCACATATGGTGCACAACTTATCCTAATGAGACGAGACGCTGACATTCGGTTTGTTTCATAACATGTTTAGGGTCAGGTTCTGCTCAATCCTTCTGCGTCCACTTCAGTATGTTAGAAAACAAACATATTTATTAGCAAACTGTTTAATGCGACACGTTCACAAACATTCACGGTTTTTCCAGGCCCGTGATTAATTTTGTCTGTAAATAGAAGATTTGTATTCCTTGCCCCGATCCTATTTAGTTATTTTTTTAGGCTGCTGTCTAAAATCTTGCCACAATTCACTGTTTATTTTTTTCTTTATTGATTTCTTCATTCTGTTTTACTCAGAAATAAATCATATTATGGAAGAATAATTGCTTTTATATTGACTTTTAAGAATTACATAGATTTGAGAGGCTTAAGAGTCAAACAATGTTTTAAAATCATACACCGTCTAGAAGCGATGCATCTATGCACCTAATTTTAAATTGATAATTGTTAATAATTGTTTTTAATATTAGTTTTTAATTATTTTTATGTTAATAATTATTTATATTAAAGTTTATAAAACTTATAAAAAATTTATTAAAAAATTTAATAATATTATTTATCTTTGCAGATACAGATAACCGATAATTATACTGTTTTTATTCATTCACAACCGATAAATATAAATAACCGATAATTATCTCTATGCTGTTTTAATTATTTATTTATTTCTATTGGCTGTATATGGTCACCAATATATTATGCATACCTATTTATAATGCTAATTATAATATTAATCCTGAATTATAAGGCTTGCAATCACACACAACCGATAAATACAGATAACCAATAATTATCTCTATGCTGTTTTTTATTTATTTAATTATTTGATTTTGTACATGGTCCCCAATATATTATGCATACCTATTTATAATACTAATTATAATATCAATCCTTAATTATAACGCTAGTAATAATTTCAGCCGGAAAAAATTAAGATAACTGATAATGATCTTTTTTTTAATCTTTTTTTTTTTTTTTTTATCATTTAGTTATTTTCATTAACAGCCATTATCTTAGCCAACATAAAGCATTAAAAGTATATTGTGACTTTTGTTCTCAAAAGCACTGCTAATTCCAATGCTTATTCAGACCTGATCCACTTGCTAGCATGTTAATCTAGGTGTCGTGTGCCGAAAGTCATCACAGATGGTTCAGATCTCGACAACAGAAGCTAAAGACGCTCCTCAAGCGTTCACGCTTCAGACAGCTGGACAAACGTCAAGCGCTAAACTCTTGACCGTATGTCTTTTTACCACTCGATCGACGCCGCCATCTGATATTTTGAGGATTTATTCTTTAAAAAACTAGCATGGAGTTTGACGTGAATATTTGCGGTATGAACGGTATCTCCAGCGGTTCACGAATGTCTCATGAACATCAGCAGCTGTGATGTTGGATGAAGGACGGCTGATGTGTGAGTGAGTGTCCTACTTTCAGCGTCTGACAGACAGCTTGGCGTCAGATCCAACGGCGAGGACCCTCGTGAGGATTACTACCTTCATTCAAACCAAGGGTGGTCTGTTCTCCTGCCTGGTTAAAAATGCACAATATAGTCTGAAAAATTAATTGGAGAGAGAAAATGCATAAAGGAGAAGTTCTAATTTCCTTGCATTTATCTTGTTTTCCCCATTTCTTTCAGTCCCTTTCAAGATTTTGTTCTCAACTAATGATCAGTACATTCAAAGAGGGATGCTTTTATTTTATTTTTTTGCTGTTTGCTGTTTTTCACAGATTCGGGTCTAAGCAGTCCTGTCAGTGAAGCCGGTTTTGACTATGAAAGTTAGTGCTCACATCTCGCGCTGAGCTTTGGTGTTTTCTTATCATTTTTTAATGCGTCTGCCCCACATCCGGAATAATGGGTTGTGTTTTCCGACTACATTTGCATATGGCTCCCCCCCCCCCCCCCCCCTCCACACACACACACACACACACACACAAACTGCCGGAGCTGCGCTAATTCTCACTCCTGTAACCCTGGGAAAGTTAAAAGGAGTCGTAATTCAAATGAAATCTAAAACTAAATCTCATTAGCAATTGCTTTTCCTATATGAGGTGCATAATTTAGGATAAAATCAAGTATTTTTTGACTTAAAAGACATCATGTTAGCCAACATCATGTTTTGTTTTTAAATGTAACCTGGCCATATTTAAACATTTCTACAGAATACACAATGATTTATATCTCTATTATGTTTCCAAGTCCTATAATCAATATCTTAATGATATCTTAGTATTTTAATATTAATATCTTAAAACAATAAAACAATTATTATGTTAGTGGTTTTAATATTATTTTAGAATCACTTCATTTTAATAATTATTACATTTTTTAATGTTTCAATTAATTAAATGGGTTTTTTACTGATAACAAACATAATTTATATTAATGTTTAATATTATTTATTTTTATGGATACAGATAACTTATAATTATCTCTATGCTGTTTTTTTATTTATATTGATTTATATATTGTTCATTCCTATTTATATTGCTAATTATAATATTAAGTATATGAATATATTTAATAACTGTATACACAAAAGGCATTACAAATATAAGCAAACAGTGTGATTGCAGTTTTCCTAGACATTTGTTCTGCATTATGCATCTGTGGGAAGTTAAAATGCAAATGCGGTTTACGGTTTCATCTTAATTATGACAGCTTTTAACTTACATCCGTAACACGGCTTTTGTTTTTTTGTTTTTTCTCTTTATACTTCTGCTTGTTGATTGCTTTGTTCTCACTGGCTGTTGGCTGCACACTATTAATCCACAGTAAAAGCAGCTGATCATGTAGAGACGGCTCTGCTGTATGATTTTTACACAAGTCTCCACACATTCCAGCATCCTGTCCATTCAGACCCCCATTCCTCTCTCCACCGATGGGGTCGTTCTGCAGGAGATAACGAGCTGAATTAATTAAACCCTCTGCAAACAATAGTCCGACATTTGATACATCCCTCCTGCCCCCTAGCGAGACAGAGGAACGAGAAACACGACTCCCTTTTTTGTTGTTTTTATGGGGAAATATACTGAGTGCTTTTCCTTTTATATGTAAATGAACAATCGCATAAAATCGTTTCGCAAACAGCGGCAGCGGATATCAAAAGGATTTGTTATTTGCATCACCTGTCAAGCACAAATAAGAGACTGAAAATATGTAATTAGACAGTTTGCATCTCTCATGCTCACTGATCTTGGGCTTGATTGCATGGAATAAAAAGACTGCAGTGGAGAGAGAGAGACACAGAAATCCTGGCAGAGAGAGCAGACAGGAAATGAACAGAAACAGGAATTTGTCCTTGAAAGAGTTTATATCCTATTGGACCTCGCTTAGACTTTCTAGCGTCTTTCACATAAATACTTGAAACTCAATGTAGTTAATTATAAAAACTGATGAGGTCCTTCACGTAAAGCCACTTTTGTAACGTGTATTTAGTGCTTTCATCTGCCACAGAAAGGTAACGTCTTGGATCATCTTCATTTGGAGGCTTTTTACGGTAAATGTAGATTTGCAGTTATTTGTCACAAAGTTTACTGTGAAAGTTTTGATAACCAAAAAACCTTGTCATCTGCAGAGGTTAAAGCATTTTTTGCACCCCGATCGGATTAAATGTAATTGTTTCTTACATCTTGCAGAGAGAAAATTCCTAAGAACAAACAAATAACAGCTTATTTATGAACACGAGTGATTGTTGTTGACACAGAGCAAAGTTGAGGAACGCGTTGACATTGAAAAGTGCTAATCTTCCAAGTTTGTTGGGTTTTGATTGGCTCTAGATGGCCTTTCTCATTGCATTATGAAGGCTGTTAGTGTTTAGCATGCAGGTCTGATCTCAGGTTGTTTGCCAAAGTTGCCCTTCACATCTTTTTCGAGAGTGCTTTGGCATATATTACCTTGGTTCACCTCAAGAGGGTAAAACTGAGTCCAGACTATCTCCAAGAGCTTGGCCAGGCTGACGAGGATAACATTTGTGAAGTAAGAAAACTGTTAGTATCCAGGCAGTAGATGAGAGAAAACTGTTATTAGCATAGTTTGATTGGCTCTGTTTTGCATGGAAGTCTGAAAACTAACAGCTAGAACTTTTTTGAGGCGTCTTGAGTGGCATTCGTGTCGTTTTTTTGTCATAATGTCCAATTAGCAAGTGTCCTTTCTCAATCAAAGCCAAACCATTTGCGGCGTACAACATTACGAGAAGAGAAAAAACTGGAAGTGAAATTGAGGATGGCTAATGTGATTATGCAGATTATCCATGCTTAATTAAATCACAGTACTCTTCAAGGAAGACGTCAACATTTATCCAGCTTTTGACCTCGCATTGAAGAAAGTCCAATGCTCTATATAAAAATGTTGCCGTCCATTTTAGGAAGAGCTTGTTGACGATATGTCTGTTTTCTGCCATAATCCATTACTAATTCATAACTGGATAAACTCCACAGTGAGAGACCTAGAAAGTTGTTAGTCTGAGCAAACAGCAAAACTAGTGCTTGTTTGAGGAAAGGTCTTGTAGGTTGTTGCAGGGTTAGCATGGGCGACTGCTTCCGTGACATGCTTACTTATCTTTGGCTGAACTGAAGCAGAGAACACAGCACTGCATTTTGCACCGATACCATCGGGTCATCCTAACCCAGGCCAGAACTCTCGAATAAACCCCCTACCTTACCCTGATTACCCCCATCATCTCCCCTCCACCTCAAGAGCTTTATTTCCCATTATTGTGCAAATGAAGGATTACATAAGGAAATTATTGCAAGCTCCTGCCAAAAGGAAAGCTGTTAGAAATATTAAGGCTTGAGGTTTACTCCAGGGAAAGGCAATATTGTATTTTTCTACCTCTCGCTCACACATATTTTTCGTGTTTAGTGTGGAAGCATTCCAGTTTTTTCCCCCCAGAGCAGCAAGACAAAGAAAGCAAGAACAGTAAGTCCATATTTTGGTTATGTGCAAGACGACATGCAAATGAGACTGGTTATGAATCCTAGCATAAAATACAAGACAGAAGCTTGTGTCCTTTTGTGCTCAAGTCTACGGCCAACAGTCCCTGAATGCCAGAACTGCCTACTTGACAGGTTTACGGAGCAATCTTGATCCTGGAGGGCCAATTTCTTGAGGAGTTTTGCTGTAACACACCTGCCTAGAAGTTTCTAGTGATCCTGAAGACCTTGATTAGCAGGTTCAGGTTAGTTAAATTTGGGATTAAGCTAAGTAGGTGGCCCTCCAGGAGCAGGATTGGACACCCCTGGTTTAGGGTAACGTAGGGTTAACCCTGCATAAGGAAACCTGATACCATTCTCCTATTCCAGACACAATGTACATAGCTTCAAACTTGTAGTGTGCTTTTGGCCTTTTGTCCCGCCTTGGGGAAATAGAAGTTTTCAGATTTTGCATTTGATTAAATCTATTACGCTTCAGCTCTGCAGACCTGAACATATTTCTCAAGGGCAGATCTTGGGGGTTGTTTCAATTTATTGTTCCCGTGACTCAGTTTGAAAGGAGATTTGTTTGGTTTCACGAAGGCAATCAAGCGCATTATTCCCCTTGTCTTAGCCTGCTGAGGACAAACGTATGGTTTGTCTTACCAACCAAGTATATGAAGTGTCCTCCTGCTTGTCATTTTTAGCTACAGCGGAGTGAGAAAGAAGAGATTTCATTGCTGTGGCAATGCTGCAAAGCTATTAGGAACCATTTGACCCGCTATCATTTTTGTAATTGGTCTGGGGTATTTGCAGCACCTTAGCAATCATCCTTAGGTCTTTTCCTTCATATTGTCTGTATAAATGCATCCAGTTTTTTGTATTAGGACAATCCTGATTGGTCCGATTGATCATGTAGAGCTCTGGCCTGGTCACACTGTGTCTCTAACATCACCCACTGTTCCTCACTCCAGTCCCCACCTCATTGTCTCACCTGCTTGGGTGTCTTCCCCTACCCCTGATCCCATTTTTTCCACCAACTTTTGGGATTTGGCTTCTGACTAGTGTTGTCAAAATCGGTACTGAAATTTTAAAAATCTGACAATGCCAGCATTTTCTGGTAGCATTTTAATTCTCAAACAACTCTGATTAGCCATTGTGTTCACATGCTTAACAGCTATGTCTGTGATTGGCTACAGTGTTTGAGAATCCACACAGCAGCGCTCAAAATGCTAGCGGGAAATGCTGGTATCGTCACATTTTTCAAATTTCAGTTCTGACTGGTACCGACATCGGTACTTTTGACAACACTACTTCTAACTGTCTGTCTTGGCCCGTTGGTCTTTCTGACCTTTTCTTTCTGTGTCTTCTTCTCCTGATTGGTGCACAGGTATGATGAACCACCCACCGATACCCATCTCTGAGCTAGCCGAGCACACGGAGCTACTAAAGGCCAATGACAACCTGAAGCTCTCCCAGGAGTATGAGGTACTGCATATTATACAGAAATACCATTTTATGTTACGAATAGGATTGTTAGCCATTTCAAAAGACAAGTGGGTTTTCCTGCAAAACAAATGCCAATTAATTGTTTTCAACATTTGCATGGCAATTACTCACGTGCCATGGGGTTTTGCAGTGGCGCGGATGTCTTGGTTTGAAGTGCTGGCCTCGTAAGCGTAGCGGCTGCTGATTAGCCTTTGCTATTGCTGAATCAGCCTTCATCTGCATAGAGCAAATGTCGTCGTCCATCTTAAATCACAGCGTGCTACGGCAGCACTGCCATCAACACCCCCGGGGCTTAATGCCATCTTAAATGGCTCCCAGCGTGAGCCAGACCTGATATCTCAGCAGGAACACAGGCATGCTTGAGTTGAGCCAACCCACTATCATTTTTGGGACATTGGCTTAGCATATAGATTAGCATTAGCTGCATATACTATCCAAATGAAGGAACATCATTCATAAGCAGCTAAGCCTGAGTAGTAGATCGTTGAATAGTTTGTTTCTGACCTCGGCCATCTGCAAATAGGGAGTCATCAATGGCATAATCAGGATCACCTTCGATAGTTTCAGAGTTACATAAATTGATAAAACAAATTTGATCCGCTCTGGTTTCGTGAATAAGAAGGGGGTCCATGAACCCTTTGAGGTTTACAATGGAACTGCAAGGCCTTCATGAAATAATGCAAATTAAATTATTAAAATTATGTATTACAGTAAAAATGTAATGAAATATATTAGTGTAATATTTTTAAATAAAATATTTTTATGAATTTAATGTAAATAAATTATTCAATTTAAAAAATTTAAATTTAAAATATTAAATAAATTAGTGTAATTTTTAAGATAAATTGTGTAACATTAAATCACATTTTCTCTTACCTTACAGATTAAAAGGAGTCGTTGCATATTTTATTTTTCTTTGGAAAACTTGAAAAAATTCCTTAAAGGGTTACTCCACCCCAAAATAAAAATGTTGTCATTAATCCCTTACCCCCATGTCGTTCCAAACCCGTAAAAGCTTCGTTCATCTTCGGAACACAATTTAAGATATTTTGGATGAAATCCGGGAGACTTGTGACTGTCCCACTGACTGCCAAGTAAATAACACTGTCAAGGCCCAGAAAAATAAAATAACGAAAATACCGACTTTATTCAACAATTCGTAAATAACGAATAAAGTCGTTATTTTTGTTTTCTTTGCATACAAAAAGTATTCTCGTCGCTTCATACAATTCCGATTGAACCACTGATGGCAGATGGACTATTTTGACGATGTCTTTCATACTTTTCTGGGCCTTGACAGTGTTATTTACTTGGCAGTCAATGGGACAGTCACAAACCTCCCGGTTTTCATCCAAAATATCTTAAATTGTGTTCCGAAGACGAACGAAGCTTTTATGGGTTTGGAACGACATGGGGGTAAGTGATTAATGACAAAATTTTCATTTTGAGGTGGAGTAACCTTTTAAACTCAAATACAAATACATAATTTAGGTCAGCTGAGAAAAGTGTTTGGGAACTGCTGCTCTAGAAGAAAAAACTGGAATGAATGTAATTTTTGATCATCATAGTGTGTTAGCATGCTAATAGTAGCTGTTAAATCAGTGAGTGATGTCTATGAAAAACTGGGCTAGAGAAGAGAAAAAACATTAGAGTTGGAAGCTGATTTGAAGCAGATAAATGTGTTTGGCGCAAAGGGTTTTGGTCAGATATGAGGATGTGGGTTGGGATTTATGCAAAAACATGCTGTGGATTACCAAACTCCTGATTATGTCATCATGCTTCCGTCCATACACAATCCTTTAGATCACATCACAGTGTGGCATTTGGCTTGGAGAAGAACCAAACCAATCCAAGCTGTGTGCGCTGAAACCCACGGGTGGTTTGCAGGGTAGATGATAAGAGAGACAGGTTTGAGAGCACGGACAACCTGTGGAGGATCCATGCTCTGTTATTTGTGCCTGTAATCATCACAGGGTAAACAGTTACATCAAGCCCCTCATTGTGGGTTATTTAGTCCCAGTTTCAGCATGCAGAGACGGTCACCTAAATGAAAACATCCCTCAAGGTAGAAGAGCTGGGATGGAGCCATTGCCCGAGAACAGGCTCGGAATCATAATGGAATACTAAATTACCCCGACAGGGGAATAGAATATTTATTCAGAAATTCTCATATTGGGAACGTGGCGGCATTTATCTTGCTGGCGTCAGATAATTCACCCCCTCACAGGAAGGAACAGACTCTTTTATCAGCGTTTCCTTTGCTATTATTCACTGTCCACGACAAAGCTACCTGACCGAATGCTGGTGAATATTTAAACGATAGCAGACGGCTTTTAATTACACTTTAATGTGCGGCTGTGATTGTGGCAGGAGGACTTTTATCTTGTGAATGTTTATCCGAGCTGCTTTGTGCTGGATCCTCAATTCGCTAGTTTCTGTTAGTTTTAGTCCTCCCAGGCTCCGTGGCCTCACTCAACCCTGCTTTCTGAGTGTTGAACTCTCTTCTGTTTCTCTACCTTCTTCTGATGTTCTAGCGGATGTAAACTCACTCTCTTCTCACATTAGCATTCATGCCAGTGATGCTGAGGGATTGGGAAAAGCCCTGAGGGTTGCTTCACTCCGTTTTCTCTTTCCACAGTCCATCGATCCGGGTCAGCAGTTCACCTGGGAGCATTCCAACCTGGAGGTCAACAAACCCAAGAACCGCTACGCCAACGTCATCGCCTACGACCATTCCCGCATAATCCTGGCACCCATCGAAGGTTGGGCAGAACTGCACACACACTGATTCTTTCAAAGAAAAGCGTTGCATCTGAAGGTTCCAGAATGACTGAACTTCCTTGTCGCCCACAGATGCATCTGGCTTCAAAAAGGCTGTTTATTTGAGAAATTTATTTCAGTGCAAGGTCCTAAAACCTTATAGTGTTTATCCGTATAAATCAATCAGTTTTCTTCCCTTCCCATGCAATTTTATTGTCTGCTCATGCACATACAGGAAACTAGAGTCCGATAATTCAAAAGCAGCTGAAATTGCACAGCCATATCCCAGAGTGCCTTTGGTTAAGGTATAGAAGCTGTCAAGATTTTGGAAGAAACAGTGGAAAATCAGCAGGGATTCTGCTGTAATGTTGGTAAAACGCCCATCTTTTTTCCATCCAGAGGCGACAATCCTCAATGCTCCTTTGTGCTGTTGACAGTTATCCCCCCCGCCCCAGGTTCCTTCCCTCATGTCGCGTCACCTTGATTTTCGCCACAGTTCACCACGACCCAATTTAGATGAGCAATAACGCGGCGTAACAGAATCATCACAAAGACAGCGCCCATAAATGCATAAATTAATCAAGTTCGAAATTTCCATTTTACAGTGCAGTGATTTGACCATTAGACACAGCGGTGGAACAATTCGTGCAGGCAGCCGTTCTCTGTTCACTTAGCTATGACTAAAGCGTAACACTCCCGCGATCGCTTTGTGAGACGGGGAAGAGGCTTTTAATGGCATCCTTTTTTCCCAATTGCTAATTTTGCCTTTTTCTCCAACATAGCGGGGGCTAGAAAATGAGCACGGCCAAGTGTTTCATTGTTCGTTGTTAAGGCACAAAAACAACAATTTAGCACCGCAGGCCTGTGTTTGTGATTGAAGCTTTTGTGTTGGATAAACTGTACAATTAAATATGGCTCTCATAGGTTATTTGCCAGAGGCCTGAAGTGAGCACGGACCCCAATTAAATTATAATTATAAGTGACTTGTTTCAGAGAATTAATAATAATAATAATAATTATAATTGTTGTAGTTTTTATTAATATTTGTTAATATTATTAAAGTAATTTAAAATAAAATTATTAATATTGTTATTTAGTTTTAGTTAAATTACCCAGGGTCACTTTACAAGTCAGGTTTAAGGAACAGAAACAGATAAACATCAAAACCAGAAGACAGAACACATTTCAAGAGCTGAGAGTAATATACAGAGACAACTTACAAAGTTAGATTAGAGATACATGAGAATGTAGATAAACATCCATAACAGGGTACAAATTACAGACTGAGAGCTGAAGAGTAATACTCAGAGAAAAAATGTGTTTTAAGAGGTTTTTGAAGGAGAGAAGGGAGGATGCTTGACGGATGTTTTGGGGAAGAGCATTCCACAATCTGGGAGCCACAACACTGAAAGCTCTAGATCCCATAGTCACCAGACAAAACTTTGGGGTGACTAACAATCCCTCACTAGAAGATCGTAATGAGCGGGCAGGAACATAAGGCAGAAGTAAGTCAGATAAATATGTAGGACCAATATTATGAAGAGCTTTTTAAGTGAGAATTAGTATCTTGTAGTTTATGCACAAAAGAAAACGGAAGCCAATGAAGGTGATTGGGGTAATGTGATCGCTCTTTCTTGTGTGGGTAATCAAGCGAGCTGCAGAGTTTTGAACATACTGTAGTCGTTTGATATTATTAGCTGACATTAGCTGATAAAGAAGTGAATTACAGTAATCTAGTTGAGCTGTGACAAAGGCATGTATAACAGTTTCAGCATCCTGCTGACTGAGAGAGGATCGAATACGCGAGATATTACGCAGGTGGAAAAAAGCTGTCTTTACTACTTTACCAATGTGATCATTGAATGAAAGAGTGGAATCAATGAGAACACCAAGATTGCTAACTTTAGTGGAGGGCATAATCAGATTATCATCCAGATCCATCAGTTGACCAGAGAGTTTAGATACTACAGCTTTAGAGCCAATCAGAATTACCTCAGTTTTAGTTTCTTAAGTTAAAAAATAAGAAGAAAATGGCAGTTAAGAAGACATTTCTTCTTAAGAATGTTTCATGAATCCGGTCCCAGAACTGATGGTTTTGGTAGATGATTTGTGTTTCTGGTTTATAACAAATTGTTGCCTCCCGGTCAAATAGGAGGAAAACCATTCAAGGACTGTGCCAGTAATTCCAATTGCGGAAAGCCGTGAGAGGAATATCTCATGACAAACAGTGTCAAAAGCTGAGCTGAGGTCTTAACAGCAGGAGAGTGCTGAGAGCACCAGAATCAGAAGCTAAGAGAAGATTAGATCGTTAAGAACCTTAACCAGGGCTGTTTCAGTACTGTGTAATGGACTAAAGCCAGACTGGAAGGGCTCGTAGAGGTTGTGTGCTGTTAAGAAGGCCTGTAACTGGGAGGCAACAACTTTTTCTAATATCTTAGAGAGAAAAGATAAGTTTGAATTAGGCCTATAGCTACTTAGGGAAGAAGGCTCGAGACCATGCTTTTTAAGAACTGGAGTGACAGCAGAAATCTTAAGCTTTGATGGTACAGTTCCAGATGACATTGACGTATTAATGAAGTGAGTGATGGGTAGTGACAAAGCAGGCAAGCAATTCTTCAGTAAAGAGGTAGGTGCAGGATCAAGAAGAATAGTAGAGGAATTAGACAGCTTGATTATCTCACCAACCTCTGTGGGGACAATAGAGTCCAAATTAGAGAAGCTATGAGCATGGCATAATGAGAGAAGTTCAGTAGTGGGGACAGAGTTAGGGTGTTGACAGGTATGAGATGTTTTACTCTGAAAAACATTCAGGAAAGCGTCACACATTTGATCAGAGCCGACTAGAGACTGTGTGGGTGGCTGTGTTAACTTTTTAATTGTAGTAAATAATGTTCTAGGCCTGTTTTTGGACTTGAATGAAAGTAGAGAAATAAGATGATCGAGCCGCATTAAGAGCGTTCCTGTACTGCTTAATGTGTTCAGGAGTGAACAATAAGGCCAGTTTTCTTATAAAGCCTTTCCAGCCGGCGGCCCTTGGTTTTCATTGCCCTAAGCTCAGTGTTGAACCAAGAAGTGTGTGAGGAAGGGACCTGTCTAGATTTTATGGGAGCAAAATTATTCAAAATAGTAGAAGGAAATACTGCAGCAGTCAGAGAGGGGGGAATCACTGAGACACATCAAATCATGCAGGTAATTGAGGAGAGGTAATCAGACTTGTGGTAAATGATGAAATGGGTGAAAAACGTACACTACACTTATTTTGAATGAGAATCAAATGTAATATATATTATTGATATATATAATAATATTGAATTTAAAATGTTAATTTAATTATTTTAAAAATACTTTACATGTACATTTGATATATATAGTAAAATATGTCAAATATAAAATGCACATATAAAATATTTTTTTAATTATTAGCAAAT
>NW_015557283.1:271607-281743 GCF_001515605.1 Sinocyclocheilus anshuiensis | reverse complement strand
ATATATATATATATATATATATATATATATATATATATATATACCATTTCAAATTATTAAAAATATAGAACTATATTTTAATACATATTAATTGTCTTGTAATTCATGAATACATTTCTTTGTCACGTCCTGTAATTGGCTTGTTAAATCACCTCTATTATTAAGGTTATTTTGAGAATTACATGTTGGTACTCAGACCAACACTAAACCCCTTTAAGGCCCAGATCCAGACCGGGAAGTAACCCTGAAGACCCTGAGATCCCAATTTCGAGAGCCAAGGCCATATTTATGTGGTTTTGAGAGGTCTCATGACCTAGACCGCAAGATCGTTACCTCTAGCAGTGGCGCACAAGGGCTTTACTTCTGTTCCCGCCGCCTCATGGATCCTGAGCTTAGGCGGGAGAATGTTTGGCTGCTTTATGGGAGATTTACTGCGGCCCGCCCAGAGCGATGGCAGAAAGAAAGCGAGACGGGGTCCGGCGTGGGTTCTTCTCACTGATTTACTCCTAGTCCAGCCTAATTCCATCGTATAGCATCTGGCCCTAAATCAGGATGCTTTTGGCCGGCCCTCAGAGAGCTAGTCAGGGCAGAAAACGCTGGAAGGAAGTGAGAAAAAGCTGCGAAGGGGCTTGATGGCTTTTCTTTCATGGGGATTATTTTCTATGATGGATATCTGTCACAAGCTCTGCAATAGCCTCTTTCCAGACTGTGACTGTATATCATGTTATTGGAGCAGCAAGTTTTTCACAAGTTAAGAGACTCACACAGCAACATCAGCCATTTTGGAACTCTCTAAAAACAGGGGTATTAAACCACATTTTTTAAGTCAACAAGTAAAGTTAGTCACATTTTCTTGCACCAAAAACATCTCAAATGTATTTTTTACAAGACTTTGTGCTACTATACCTTTAAGACTCTTTGCATGTGCAATGAGGGCCGTTATACATGTCCATTTATAAATCTGAACGGTCATATGTTGATGATGTACTGATTTCTGTATCATAAACGTTGTGTTAGCTTTGTGTTATGTAGCATAGCATCAATCAAAATCCTGCTTTTTCATGATGTGTCCCTTTGAAAGTGAACATCTCTGTCATTCTGGCTCTAGCTCTCACAGTTACCAACCTACTTGCTTTGTTTCAAGGTATCACAGGCAGCGACTACATCAATGCTAACTACATTGACGGCTACAGGAAGCAAAATGCATACATAGCCACACAGGGGCCACTGCCGGAGACCTTCGGGGACTTCTGGAGAATGGTGTGGGAACAACGAGCTGCCACCGTGGTCATGATGACCAGACTAGAAGAGAAGTCAAGGGTGAGGCTAAACAAAAAAAAAATTATTAATCTGGAATACTATACACAGGTGTCGCAAAAAAGTGCTACACAAGAGAATATTGAATTAGAATGTTGATCCTCTCAAGCATAAAAATGTGCAGTATATGCAAATATTCTGTAAAATGGTCCATTTTATATTAGGTAACTATTTATTGATACTTTACTGTATTGAATGAAATGGTTTGCATTGCATTCTGGGATTGTCTTCTCCGCAAAAGACACATGCAGCATTTCAGTTTTGCCAAAAGAAGGTATCTTACATTTAGAAACAACCTTAACATCTGGAGCGTGCCGGTGATGTCTTAAAATCCTGGGTAGCTAGGCAGCTCTCTAGGTTGTGGAAGGGAGCTAATAGTCCCTAAGAATATAATAGGCCATCTCTCTTAGCCTTGTTAAAAAGACTGAGCTTCATACTGAACAAATTGACATTATTCCAGTTGAAATGCCATTGCCGGTTGAGTGGATGAGCAAAAAGGATGGAGGGAAATGGGACTTTCCTATAACAACTGGGAATCATCTCTCGGCTCTATAGGGGGGCAATTCGGCCCATTTACCACAAAAAAGAAGAGCGTGAGAGAAAGAGGAAGTTAAGAATCCCTCATCTTGAAGACTCCCTCAGCCGTGACGTCTGGAAGTTCATTGAAGACGATTCCGTCACACCCTAGACTGTCAGGCTCAGCAAACTCCGTCGATATCTCAGGACACCCCCTCTCACTCTCTCTCACCATCTTAGCGGGCGCCACATGGCGTATTAGAGCTCTGTCAGATGCAATCAGAGTGAGCCGTTCAATCTGCAGCATAAGCGCAAAGAACACATTAAACTTGCACATTTTTGAAGCAGCGAACTGTCACATCGCATCAGGGCACGGAGGGCAGCCCGACTGCTCGCCATGCTCCATATTGAGTGCATCTTTACAGCAGGCCAGGGGTCTGTCAATGTGCCAGGTGTCGGAGGAGGGAAGAAAAACATTATGCCTGGGTATTGATGTGACGTGGGTAGACGGGAAGGGTTTGAGATTGCAGGTGTGAACCCCCAGGACTGAGTGGTTATTTGTGAATCAGAGACTGTTACGAGTCTTACTTCTCATTTTCGAGAATCCAAAGTAATTTAGTGTCTTTGAAAAAGGCTTTAGTTAGCTCCCAGATAATTATTTGATTCGATCTTGGTGAGATTTATTTCAATGGCACTGTAATTCCTCAGCACACTGAAATTTGGGAGGCATTTGCATAGAGATGTCTGTGTAAATCTGAGTCAATGACCTCCAAAAAAGACAGCTAAACCCACATGAAAGACATAAGGTATGTTAACGTTCCCTCACCCTCTGCAGATAAAGTGCGACCAGTACTGGCCAGGTAGAGGGACGGAGACCTACGGTATGATCCAAGTGACGCTCCTGGACACCATCGAACTCGCCACTTTCTGTGTGCGCACCTTCTCTCTACACAAGGTAAGACTTTTTGTGTCCACAAAAAAGGCATTTCCTAGATAATATGTGCTCCCTTTCCTAGGAACACTTTGCTTTAGACGTTTTAAAGAGTTTTACGTTGTGCATGGGCCTCTTATTTCCCTCTGGACCTTAGAGCAGACACATTACACAGTTTTGCTTTCGGGCTCCGATAGACATACACAACTGGGATGACTGCAAACGGGAAAGTTTTTCCGAAACCCTCCCAGCGTTCTCATCTCGACTGCATACATCAACACACGCACATTTTTTTATAATCTCCTCATTCCACATCCATCATCTTTTAATGCTACGCCTGCCAAAGAGAGGCACTTAGCTAAGTGGCCCGAGCAAAACGACTCCATGCAAAATTGGCATCCCAGACGGCGCAGCGGTCAAGTAAACATGAAGTGGTTGGGAGCGAGGGAGAGAAATAGAGAGGGGTCAGCCAGTTGCACGGTCAGACCGTAACGTGAATTAAAATGGATTGAGCTTTTACTGTAGTGAAGGGCGCCCGTAAGACACGAACAGAAGCATTGATTAAAGAGAGACTGTCGTACAGAGCATGAAGAGCGTGCTTATGGTTACGGGATGATGCTTTCGTTTAAAGCCCCAGGAAAGAGAAATGAGATCTCTTCAATATCTCAATTGATTCTCCTAGATAGCACAGAAAGTAATTGGATCTTCTCAGATTTGTCCCAGTAATTCACTAGTTTCAGAAGAGATCTTCTGAGCTATGAATGAGCAATTAAATTGTCTTCTTGGACAGTCTAGAATAGATGAAATGGCTTACTGTTTTTTTTTTTAACTAAAGGGACATCTTCGAATACAGATGAGGTGTGTTTTTGTTGCACCACAGTTGTTGTATTGCATTGCTGGGCTGAATATTCAGAGTTTGCTTACTACCCTTACACACATACTTGCTGAAACAGTAAGGTGTATTTATGTGTGCGCATATCCTGCAGTCGCACACACAAAGTCAACCCCAGAGTCATGAATTCTTAAAAACAATCCTGCACAAGCCCATCCACTGCAGAGAAACAGCCTGCAGAAGACAGCCGGAGGGAAAAAAGTGTCTGGCAAAACTGGGCCAGTTTGCTCTTAATTACATCGTTTATTTATTCATTTATTCAAAGGAAGACTCTGTTGGAACAGCAGCGACATTGAGATGCAAAACCTCCCTTTAAAGACGTCCAGGATGAGAAATAAAGGCTAGCAGCTAGAACTAGCAGGACACTGATGTCTCTCCCTCTTCTTAACGAAATCTCCTCTGCGGCAGACATGTTCCTGGCTCCCTTGTTTTGTTAAAATACACTGTAGAAGACATTTTGGTGACACAAGGCGATTCCAGAACGTGTATATCATAGCATGTTTATGACACTGGCATGTAAGGTCCTTGAACTGCTAGACAGCTCCATGAACTCATGCTAACACAATTAAATCGTGCATTAATAGAACTAGGGCTAGATTTATCGCCACATAACCGGTAAGATTTATTTCTGTGCATTCAGGCAACTTAGCATCACAGCACTTGCTCTTCTTTCAGAATGGTTCCAGTGAAAAGCGAGAGGTCCGACAGTTCCAGTTCACCGCCTGGCCGGACCACGGCGTTCCCGAGTACCCCACTCCATTCCTGGCCTTTCTCAGGAGGGTGAAGACCTGCAATCCACCGGACGCTGGCCCCATCATCACCCATTGCAGGTCTGAACCTTGTTCCTACTTGTCAGGGCTCTCAAAGCCAGAAACTGGTCAGGAAGTCTCGTCGTTCAAAGTTGTAGTCAAGTTTGGTATCGTTCCCTAAAGTTGGCTTTTGGTTCTTGGTAATGAAACCAAACTTTTCTGCAACTTTCATCCCTGACTTGTGCAACATGTGTTTTCAGTGCTGGCGTGGGCCGCACAGGCTGCTTCATCGTGATTGACGCCATGCTAGAGCGCATCAAGCATGAGAAGACGGTGGACATCTACGGTCACGTGACCCTTATGCGCTCCCAGAGGAACTACATGGTGCAGACGGAAGACCAGTACAGCTTCATCCACGATGCCCTCCTGGAGGCCATCGCCTGCGGGAACACGGAGGTGGCAGCACGAAGCCTCTTCTCCTATATCCAGAAGCTGGCACAGGTGGAGACCGGAGAGCACGTCAGCGGCATGGAGCTGGAGTTTAAGGTAACCACAAGACATATGAAAAGTAGGAAGATAATCGAGCTAGTAACAATCAACACCTCTTGATGGCATGTTTTGTTACTGTAGATACAGATGTGAAACTCTAGCTCTAGTTGTGACAGAGACAACCAAAGTTGATGACAGCCAGAGAGGGATTGTGGAAAGGGTAATTAACACCCAGTGAAGACGGATGTTGAGGAGAAGCGATGTGTTCACTAATGAGCAGACAGGGATTGTGGGTTCCATTTGGCAACTAAAACACCCCTGCAGGTTTCTGGCCTCCAAGGCCTTGAAAAGCTTTTCCTTCTTTCCAGATCTTTTGCTCTTTCAGGCTCGTTCTTTAGCTTGGAACAAAGTAGTCCTCACCAGCTCAGGGAGTGGCATTGGGAGCATTAGTGAGGTGGCAAACCAATTAGTTTAACGATGGGTCCAAGTAGCAAGGTGATAGCATTTCTATTTTTAAAAATTGTAGTAGTAAAGCTCTTTTTATTGAGTAGTATTGTCAAACATGCTATTTTAGTAATCAAGTTGTGCATCTAGTGTTGCTAAAGCACAGCTCGCAATGTCCAGTTCATGACTTGAATGAGTTCCTTAAAAGAGATCATCAAACTAGTTAGCAAAATGTCTGAATTGCTTTGCAAATTGGTCAGAAACGGTTCCTCGTGAGCGAAAATATGAAGTAGCATCATTTTAGCTAATTGAGTAGTGGTATGCCATTCTAGCAACAAAATCAAATAGCAACATGCTAAGATGGCAGACCAATCAGTTAGAGTTGTGCTAGGCTGGTAATTCAGTGGTATACTTAGTCACACGTCACTTTTTAAATTAACACATAATTTATGACTGTTATTTGTCATATTTATATGGTTAGCATGGGGGATAGAATCTTTTGCCAACACGATGAGAGTGCTAGTGCTAATAAGGTGCCTACAGGGCTAACCATGTCAAAAACCTCTTTTAAACTCTACCCCGGCCCGCTAAACTAGCCAAAGTGTGTGTGTGTGTGTGTGTGTGCTTATTATTTCAACAGCTCGGTTCATAGTTGGCGCTTCCCACCGGAATGCCTCATGCCCCTCCAGGTCCCTCTTTGAAAGCTACTCAAAGACTCAAAGGAAAGACAAACAGCCAATGGCTGCTTCTGAAAGAAAGAGAAAAAAGACTAGGCCTGGAGCAGGAACTGAATGGATTTATAACCGGGCAAAGGCATTACCTGGCAGAACAGAAGAGAGAGAGAGAGAGAGAGAGAGAGAGAGAGAGAGACAGAGTGCGGCACAGTTTCTAGATGTGCCAGACTCGTCCAGTTAAAAGGAGACAATGCTTCCAGACAACTGACCTAGAAAACGGAGAAGAATTGTGGGTACTGTGGCTCGGTTGATGTTAATTGATGGTTACAAGCTCTAATTTGGATCATGAGACGAGGGTACGAGGTGTATGTGCGTGTACAAAACGGTGGTGTCCAGTCAGAGTATGAATATAAAGCAGCATCCTAAAAGAAACAGTGACCCATTTTGCCAATTGCCGCCAAAGTTGCATGACCTTCCGGTTGTTTTGGAGCAGGGTTTCGTGCCACCTGATGGACGAAAAATGTGGGTTTTGGTCATTATAACAGCAACGAGCATTGACAGGTTTCCTGCGAGCACAAGTAAACTGGGTCACCCAGTCTTGCCCATTTATAAACAGTCTGAGACTGAGAAAAATAGAGGCATTACACCAAAAATAAAAGGTCAGAACGGTTAAATGACTGCCTGAGATTCCCATGCAGCAAGTAATGTCCTTCAAGCCTAAATATCCGTAACGGTGTTGGAAGTAAACTCTATTTAAGCTGTAAATGTTTTGAGTTTTAGAGATTGGCTTGGATTGATCAATCGTCTTTCTTTTCCCACAGCGTTTGGCGAACTCCAAAGCCCACACGTCCAGATTCATAAGTGCCAATCTGCCATGCAACAAATTTAAAAACCGCCTGGTAAACATCATGCCGTATGAGACCACTCGAGTGTGCCTGCAGCCCATCAGAGGGCTGGAGGGATCCGACTATATCAATGCTAGCTTCATTGACGGATACAGGTACGACGACAGCGATCTGCAGTGGGAAAGCAACCCGAAGTCATTCGTTTTACCAATTTGAGCACCTTAATTCACAGGCACTCACTTTCTCTTTCCTGTAGACAACAGAAGGCTTATATATCCACACAGGGGCCATTAGCGGAGACCACTGAAGACTTCTGGAGGATGTTGTGGGAGAACAACTCCACCATCGTGGTGATGCTGACCAAACTGAGGGAGATGGGACGAGTGAGTGTCTCTCTTCAAGACCATTGGCTTTCGGCTTCCAGAGCATATGATTTAATTATGTTTTCGTTTGTTTTCGCAGGAAAAGTGTCACCAGTACTGGCCGGCGGAGCGCTCCGCTAGATATCAGTACTTTGTGGTGGATCCAATGGCAGAGTACAACATGCCGCAGTACATCCTCAGAGAGTTTAAAGTGACGGATGCTCGGGTGAGTCCTGAAATATTAAATTCAATTCAAGTTTATTTGTATAGCGCTTTTCACGATACAAATCGTTGCAATACAAATCGTTGAAATACAACAAAAACATATTGTGCCGAATGGTACTGAATGATTACCGTGTTCATATACCATACCTTTCCTGAGGTATTTACATGGTATTTTGAAGCACTTCAGAGAATATCATGGTGTTCTTATGAAAAATAATACTACCGTGTTATTTTGGACATTTACAATGATATTCTTGGATGTACCATATAAAAACCATTATATCTCCAAGGTATTTCCAAGAATATTGTGGTATTAATATGGTACATGTCCAAAAACCACAGTATTATCATGGTATCATGTATGAAATCATCTAAATACTGTGGTACTTTGACATTGTGATATTAAATATGACTATATTTACATACCATGGTACTCCAAGACTTTTCAAAGAATGTCATGTTTTCTTGGCATCATGAGGTAAAAATATGGTAATACCATGGTATGTTCACATATACCATGGTATTGAATGATTACTATATGTATATACCATGGTATTTACTGCAAAGAGTGTCATGGTATTATCATGACATATATCTAATAAACATAGTAAATCATGGATTTAATACAGTAATACTGATGCTAATAATATATTTTTTTTTTTATATTAAATATGTATTTTATATATAAATTAGGTAACACTTTATTTTAAGGTGTCCTTATTACACATATTACATGTACTTACTATTATAAAAAAACTAATTATGCATAATTACATGCAAGTACCCCTAAGCCAAACCCTAATCCTGACCCTAACAATATAGTAAGTACATGTAGTTAATTAATATTACTCAGTACGTAAATGTATAATTACACTGTAACAAGGACACCTTAAAATAAAGTGTAACCATAAATTATATTAAAAAAAAATATTGTTTACTATATTATTATATATAATTATTATATATAATTGCTATATATTAGAAATGATATATTAATTCTGTATATTTTATTTCATTATATTTTTGAGTATTTTATTAATTTCTTATATGTATAAATATTGATTCATATACATACATAATACATATTATATTTTATAATGTACATCATGCGGTAAAAACATGGTAATACCATGGTATATTATTATTTATTCATATAGCATTTATATTAAAATATAAATCTAGCATGTTTGTATTTATATTATTATTATTATTTTTACATTATATAATTGTTTTATTTTTATTATATTTTTGAGCATCATTTTAGTATTAATAGTATTTAGTAATATGTATAAATTAATATTGATTTTAAATATTGATGTAAATCATGCCATAAAAACAAGGTAATACCACATCATTGTTTTCTTCTTGTTTTTGGAAGCACATTGTTGCAGATTACATTAATTACAAAGTGTTTCGGGTAAAAATAACGCAATTAAATTTAGTTCTGTATCCATTCTGAGCCAAAATACTGTTAGATGTCTTATAATCGTGTTTCCCATGAGTCTCAGCAGTAGGTCTTTCTCTAGAAATGCCTGAATATCCCATCAAGCGAGCGACTGCTAGCAGAACCGCTCATTTAACGACTCCAACCCTCATCAGTCGAGTGGCCTTTCCAGCAAACCGTTAAAGCGAAACACTCTGAGCGGACAGGCCCAAGACGAAAAGAGCATCCCGAGCGTCGCTCACTCCAGCCAAGCACTTTAATCGTGATTTAATCATCCAGACAGGCTCTCCAGTAATCAGACTGCAGCGAGAATCAAAGAGAGCTTTAATCAGAGCCGACTGGAGGAGGCGGAGCCTGGACTGAGGCATGATGGGACGCCGCTGCGCTCGCTTCGGCAGAGAACAAGTCACATATTTAAAGGGTTAGTTCACCCAAAAATTAAAATTCTGTCATTAATTACTCACCCTCGTGTCGTTTCAAACCCGTAAGACCTTCGTTCATCTTTGGAACACAGATTAAGATATTTTTGATGGAATCTGAGAGCTCTGACCCTGCATAGACAGCAACGCAACTGAAATGTTCCCAAGTCCAGAAACGTAGCAAGGAGATCTGTAAAATAATCCATGTGACATCAGGGGTTCAACATCAATTATATACTTTTTGTTGCGTTTCTGGACTTGGGAACATTTCAGTTGCGTTGCTGTCTATGCAGGGTCAGACAGCTCTCAGATTCCATCAGAAATATCTAAATTTGTGTTCCGAAGATGAACGAAGGCCTTACGGGTTTGAAACGGCATGAGGGTGAGTAATTAATGACAGAATTTTCATTTTTGGGTGAACTAACCTGCTTGACTGCGATCAAGCTCTGTCAAGAGGATATATATAGACAATATTCAGTTTATATGTTGCTATTTATGTATTTGTTCTGAAATTACTCATAGGAATCAATCAGAAGAACCAAAATTTTGACTAAAGCTATTGTTGCAAAGTTATGTAGTTGGTGTGTGTTTTAATGAACATGAGGAAGAATATTTATTTTTAATTAATATTATAATAATTAAATATTATTAATAATATGGTATTATTTTATTATTAATATTATACTATTAGTAATAATATACTGTAATAAAAATTATATTTTATTCATTTATTATAAAAAGGCATTGTTAACCCGTTTTTCATTAACTTATATATAAAGAGTGTGTACAATTTAAATTATATTTTTGGGTATAATTTTAATATTTAATT
>NW_015557283.1:260757-270407 GCF_001515605.1 Sinocyclocheilus anshuiensis | reverse complement strand
AAAAATAATTGTAAGTAAATATACTAATTAAATATTTCATTATTAAAAAATTATTAACATGTTGATATTTAAAATTATTAAACATAAAACAAATGTAAAAATATTCATAAAACAAATTCATGAACCAATTAATAGTCAAGTTTTTATGCGATTAACTGAAACATAATTCGATCTGTTTCTTAACAAAAGCAAAAGGAACTAGAAATGTGAGGAAGCAGAGTGCCTGGCGTTAGACTGTGATTCAGTGTGTTTGATCCGTCAGACTCTGACTGTAGCAATGGGAGAATATTTCCGGCTCCTTCCGTGAAATCCAAGCGCGCTTTAATTGTGCCTGGTTCTGCCTGAGCTTCCCTTCGTTGATCCGTCAGACTCTGACTGTAGCGATGGGAGAATATTTCCGGCTCCTTCCGTGAAATCCAAGCGCGCTTTAATTGTGCCTGGTTCTGCCTGAGCTTCCCTTCAATCGCTTGTTTCTCTGTCCTCTCATCCGTCAGGGTTTCTCCAAACGTTTAGCAGCGTCTCCTCCAGATGACGCTCATCACGGCAGACGCACCATTGATTTCCCTCAACCCGCAGATGTTTCAATCCGGATAAAGCCATCCATCCACCCACTTCTGTCCTGTGAAGTAAAGGACTGTGGGAGTAAAAGAGACTGGCGTTTATGTGTGTTTGTGTTTGTCTCTCAGGACGGCCAGTCCAGGACCGTACGGCAATTCCAGTTCACCGACTGGCCGGAGCAGGGCGTTCCCAAATCAGGAGAGGGATTCATTGACTTCATCGGACAGGTGCATAAAACTAAGGAGCAGTTTGGACAGGACGGGCCCATTTCTGTCCACTGCAGGTGAGGAAGCACACGCAAAACATCTGTTATCAACCGCTCGACCTGTAAAGTGTAGGATTTTGTGGCTTTGAGAACATAAATACATAAAGTAACACGTTTAAGTAGCAGGACGTTCACGCTGCTCTTTTTCATATAATGAGAGTAGACCAATAAAAATAGAAATTAAGTTAATAAAAACTATATACATAATATAAACATTATTTAAAAAAATAACAAACCTTAGCTACAATTAAAATAAAAATGGAAACTATAAAAATAAAGACAAATTCAATAATGTTAATAAAAACTATTTTTATGAGAGAGAGAGAGAGAGAGAGAGAGATAATAATATGTTTATAATATATTTATAATATTTATTAATATACTTATATATGATATTTATTTAAATATAAATATTTTTTTCAAATTCACTTTAACTTTTTTAATTTACTGAAATATAAGTAACTATATATAAATAATATAACAAAAATTTAAATGAAAAGGAAATTATACAAAAAAATATTAAGAATAAAATATTAAGAATAATAATAAAAATACATTTACAAACATTATAAACACTCTGCACATGTACTTTATTTCCCGTCGCTCCGCAACAAATCCTTTACATTTAAAGCTATTCACAACAGAACAGGAATGATAAATATAAGTATAAAACAAACATAAAGTTTAGTGGCATTCATTATTACAAAATATATATTTATTATACACGCCAAACCAAAATGATTTTATTTAAGGCAATACTGAAATTATCGGCATGTTGGAAATGCGTTACACAGATAAACTCGGACTCGCGTACCTCTATCATGCAACACTAAAACAAATGTGTGCATGCTTGACGATAACTGCATTAGATTTTTTTTTAATTCTAAAACGGATATTTCCGATCCTGGATGCTGGCTGGTCATTAGCGCTCATGTTAAAATAAAGGCAGACTAGCGCGCAGCACTCATGACACGAGGCAGGCCAGTGTGAGTACAGTAATGATGCATGTGACTCCTTTACCAATATGAGCAGAGACTCAAGTGTCCTTCTCCATCCGCCACGGCCACTGATGAACAAGACGCCGTACTCCAGACCCACAGAAATAACCGTTTAACGCTGCTGAGAGTCCAGCGCTCCTCTGCATATTAAACACATTATACAGCGGCGGCGGGATTGACTTCAGTATAGACTGACATGAGCAGAGAAAAACGGCTTTTGACCTCCTATATGTGACCCTGGAGCACAAAACCAGTCATAAGGGTCAATTTTTCGAAATTGAGATTTATACATCATCATCTGAAAGCAGAATAAATAAGCTTTCCATTGATGTATGGTTTGTTAGGATAGGACAATATCTGAAAATCTGGAATCTGAGGGTGCAAAAAAATCTAAATATTGAGAAAATCATCTTTAAAGTTGTCCAAATGAAGTTCTTAGCAATGCATATCACTAATCAAAAATTAAGTTTTGATATATTTACGGTAGGAAATTTACAAAATATCTTCAAGGAACATGATCTTTACTTAATATCCTAATGATTTTTGGCATAAAAGAAAAATCTATAATTTTGACCCATACAATGTATTGTTGGCTATTGCTACAAATATACCCCAGCGACTTAACACTGCTTTTGTGCTCCAGGGCCACATATGAGGAAATCTAGTGTTTGGATATATATGTGCTGTTGCACACACGTGTGTTTGTGTGAGTATTGAGCGACAGGAGGCTGGAGTTGCTTTCCTTTTATCTCTCATCCATCTTTCTCTCCGTCTCTCAGTCTTCAGCTTCTGCTTCATGTGGCGCCGCGTCTCCATCAAAGAGGCATTTTTATGCTGTTTTTGGATCTTGACAGCATTGCATCATCTTGTTTTCCAGTAAAAATATCTAAACATTTTAAAATCGAGAAGCAAAAATGACACACTAAGTGTTTTTTCCCAGACAAATGTATCAAAATGAAGGGAGTTTTTTCTTAAGATGAGCACATTTCAGCCAGTGGGGTCAGAAAAATAATCTTTCCTTTGAATCAAGTTTATTTTTCTGACTCTACTGGCAGATATTTGTTCTTGTTTTTAAGCTTAAACTCACTTCATTTTGATACATTCTTCAGAAAACAACACTTAATATTTGTCTTCTCAAGTAAATGTAATTCAGTTTATGAATATTTAGACATTTGTACTGGAAACCAGAAAAATTCATTTGACAAACCAAACTGAGTTTGAGGAATAATATAAATGTTTTATGCTCTATAGTATCTATATCTATAGTAACATTATTATATTGGATTATTAGTATATAATACTGTATCTTATATTAGTTTTTAATACACATTTTAATTGTTTTCATTTTATATATATATATATATATATATATATATACAAGTAAATGTCATTTGATTTATGAATCTTTAGATATTTATACTGGAAAATTACAAAAATACTGAAGATACTGACTTTTTTTTTTTTTTGCAGTATATAAAAAAATTAATTACATTCAATTAAAATCCTTAAATGCAAATTTGCTTGCCAAGTGAATTTATCTTGTTTTAAAACTTGTAAATTATAATAAATAATTGATTTTTGCAGGAAAGATTCTTTACATTTGGTCCTTTTGCCTTTGACGAGGGTTGAGGTTTTTTTCAGCGCTTGTTGAACTCCTTCTCTCGTATTCCTCTCCTCTCCATCCATCTATCTCTCCCAGATTTCATATCTAATAGAGCCACATGGTTTTGTCATTAATTGCATGATTACGTAGACTGAATGGAAGTGTAAATCCTCTCATTCAGCGCGTCTTCACGCCTGTCAGATTTGAAAGTCTGTCTATTTAACCAGCGCTTGGGTTGAAGTCTGAGAGCTGTGCGACGCCGGCGACCGGCTGCCAACCGAACCACTTCTTTCTGTCTTCTCTTTTCTTCAGCCTCCTTTCTGTAGGGCTTTGGCAGCACGTACGGACAGAAACGTCAAAAGCGTTTTGTTTTCCTGACAGTGACCATCGTGAGACTCCGAAACGGTTTTTCATTAGATTGCCCGACTCTTCTGCTGAGGTTGCATCATTGTAACGGTGCGTTGTGATTGGTTGCGTATCTAAACCAATCGGAGACCCAAGCCGTTTGTCACTTTCAATCTTGCCAAGTGGAGGCAAAGGGAAAAATAAGCCCGTTGGCATATCAATTATTGTTGGCTTGGTGAAATCGCTCGGCGCCAAAGCAGCTTATGAAGGCAGCCTTGAAAAATCAGACTTAAGACTCCTATTTCAAGCGCTGTCACAGCGAGATGAGCTTAGCGCGCGTGTATGTTTGTTCAAACTAAACGAGTGCGATTTATTCTACTGCTGTTTAACTAGATGGCTATAGGGTAAATTCAGAATAGTATACTAGCCAGGGTTTTTGAAGTAGTGTAGTATGCATTATGTATAATGTGCATAGTATGCAAGAGCACACTGTATGGAATACTATATCCCACAATGCAATGCACTTGACCTTCCACTTACAGTGTGACAAATGAAATAACGCGATGGCCCAATTTATTTGTTGGACCACTACACCTTTTTTAATACCAAAATCTGATTGGTTGATTGTAGGGAGATGCCGGTATCAAATTCTCATGTTGCGATTAATTGCTAATGCTTTTATCACGGTATACGGTATTATCACGATATTGAAATTTAGTTTTAAAAAAGTGCTGTCATAATACAGTATAACAGGTTTAATAACTTTTCTTATAACAAAAATAACTGAACATTTAAAAGCAATACAGAAAAATGTATAAAGTTAAAGTTTTACACAGATTAAAGTGCAAAAGAACTATAAAGACCAATAGGTATCACTTTACAATAAGACCTCATTAGTTAACCTTAGTTAACGCATTAACATTCACAATGAGCAATAGCTACATTTGCTACAGAAGTTATTAACCGTGCTTATTTACATCAGAGTGCGCACGCGTCTTTCACGCAGCATACAGCGGTGTTGTGCATTTTGACCAGTTGATGGGAAAAGTATTCTTAAAATGCATTCAAAATTCTAAATAATTTGTAATATATAATTATTCACGGTATTTAGAAGTGCCCACGATAACAATATCGTGCATATTCATTACCGTGATATATCGCATTACCGAATACCGGCACAAGTCTAGTTGATTGATTGGTTGGTTGGTTGATTGGTTGGTTGGCTGAGCATTGGGCATTTTAGATTAATTTTTTTAAATATTCACATCTACTTATTTTTATTTATTTATTGGTCCTTTAATATTTTATTTGTTTATTTGTATTGTTGTAAATTTAAGCATTTTTATAGTATTTTCATTTTCAAATCTACATATTTATTTTTATGTTAAATTATTTATTTATTGTTCTTTTATTATTTTTATTTATTTATATTTTATTATTTATTATAAATGGATTAATGGTGGATTAATGGATTGGTGTCACAGTTCAGTGGATAAACGCACAAAGGAGATGCAGTTTCAATGAAAACAGTTTTTAATAAATCCACACAAGGGCAGACAGGCAGGAATCACACATATGGACGTAGTAGACCAGACAATAACCTGAGAACTGAACACAACAAGTAAAGGGTAGCTAATGATGCTAATTGATGACACACCTGAACCAAAATGACACAATCAAGGGGAGACAGAAACTAGGTCAAAGAACACGAGGGAAGAAATTAAAACAAACACAAAAGTCCATAAGGTGTTACAGTGGTGGAAATTGTTTATTTAGGAGAGGCATTTTAATTTTTATTATTTTTTTAATTTCAAATCTACTTTTATTTAACCATTTATTCTTTTTTTCTTTTTTTTGTATTGTTATTAATTTTATTATTTATTTATTTTTAAAAATGGAATAATGCAAAAAAAAAAGATGTTTTTTCTGAGATGTTAACTTGATGCAGTGTGGTGAGGTCATGTGACAAAAATACTACATACTAATTTACATAACTAGTTTCAAATACTAATTTCAAATTGAGGAATGCAATATAGCAGTACGATGGTATTCCATTTCATACAGATATTTGTACTTAAAATAAGAGAAAACTATTTGCTAGTAGGATGAGAAAAAAATCTTATATATTAAAAATTTTAATATATTGAGCAATTTTGCTTTTCAAGTAAATCTTGCTTCATGGATGTTTAGATGTTTCTACTTTTTTTGCAGGAAAGATGTAACAACATTACTGCATAGTGTTTCACATACTAATTTCTTGTAGGTTACTACCATGCAGAAAAAAGTTAGCAACAAACTATGCTAACAAACTCATCTTTTTTTTACTGTACCATCATCAGTTCTCAGTTTCAGAGAGTGTTTTTTAACACAAGCTTGTGCTTTCCTCAATGCAGTGCCGGTGTTGGGCGGACCGGGGTCTTCATCACGCTAAGCATTGTGCTGGAGAGGATGCGCTACGAGGGTGTGGTGGACATCTTCCAGACGGTCAAAATGCTGAGAACGCAACGTCCAGCAATGGTGCAAACAGAGGTGAGAGTCCAGAGCTTCTGTTTTACAGCAGATTGTTTTGTTTAATTGCTGGACATTTGGCCAATTGAAGTAATAGTGAATGCTTATGCTGATGCCTTTGTGCTTCGCTTTACAGGACGAGTACCAGTTTTGCTATCAGGCGTCTCTGGAGTACCTTGGAAGTTTTGATCACTATGCAACGTAAAAAGCTATTTTTGTTTCCCCCGCCCCACAAACCCCCTCCCCCCAACAGCCTCCTGAGCCATAAAAACTTGCTTGAAAACATGAAACGATGACAACTATACACAATTCATACAATTTTTTCGAATAATCGTCTTTTGGAACCAATCAAAACGCCTCATGCGTAACCCCAATTGGACAAGCAACACTGGAGAAGTGCAAATGGATCCCAAACTCTTCTACATCCCAAGCTCGTGATGCAGGAACCAAACGTTTTGGCTCAGGCTGTAGGGCAGGAATGACGATCTAGTTTTGGGACCACTAACCTTACCTCAAGTGTTCTGACGTGGAGGACAAACATTGTTTTTTTTCAAACTAACTCTGTGAACATATTACAAAAAGACATGAAGGAAAAGTTGGTGAGATACAACATGTCCACATATTAAAGGACTTCATTGATGTCTTCAATGGAGAAGTTGGTGCAACGGTACAAACAAGACTTCTTTTGCTGCTCACGTCTTGGGTCCAAGCCTCTCCTTGACATGTTGCCATTCGGACAAAATTGGGAGCCACTTGAGAAGCGATTCGAGGCAAACCGTTGATCCACTTGAGAACGTAACCCTACTCTTGAAACCACTGGAGTCGCCAAACAAGAACTCAACACGTCTTGAGGCACTGAGGCATTCAAGGAATTGGTTGAAACCTAATCGCATCAGTTTCTTGAGGTGGGGACAGTTTTTTGGTGCTTTCGAGGACATGCTAGCGAACATTTCTGCCAATGTAGCTCCATCTCCACCTCTCGAGAGCCAATTGGAGCATGAAATGTTGCATCAACTAGAAATTAGGACCAGAGGAACCACCAAAGAAAGTCTTGAGTTTCTTTGGTGCAGTGTAGCTCCATTTCTATCCTTTAGATCCAATGGGACCGTGAAATGTTGCATCAACTGGAGATTAGGACCAGAGGAACCACCAACAAGGTTTTGAGATTATTTGGCGCAACGTAGCTCCATTTCCATCCTCAAGAGCCAATGAGAGCGTGACCTGTTGCATCAACTGGAGATTAGGATGAGAGGAACCACCACTAAAGTCTCGAGTTTCTTTGGCGACTACATCCGATACATTGACTGGTCTCTCCGTTGACTTAAACCATGTATTTGGCGCACCGGATAGGGGATGCGTGGCTACATCTTGCTTTCGGTACTTTGACGTCCCCAGTGACCAACGTTCATTGCCATTGTTTCAAACTACTTTTTGTCTTACAACTGTTTTTTTGCTTTTGTTTTGCTCTTGATACCAAACATGCTGCTTTTGCTCCATTATGCTGTACGTGTACATGTGAAGAGTCCGATTCAATGGACAGAAGTGTGCGAGAGCGTGATTACGTGTGTTGGTCCCACCAGTCAATCCATTTCCTTATGCCCCAACAGTTGCCCAGGATGAAATAGCGTGTCCAAATTAATGTTATCAGCATCAACGACCCATTCCTGGTTACTTTGGGATTTCTTGCGTTTATTTGTTGGTTGTTTTTGAAGTGTTTCTTCAATGGATTTTGGCTAACGAAGAGCGAGAAACAGGCATACGTTTGCACCCTGAAATTGCGGTACAACTATCTTGTGAATCTGTTGTTGTAGGTGGGACTGTTTTACACACTCATGCATATGCGTATGAGGGGGAGGGGCCTGCGCTCCGCTGTTAGAGCTGATTGGCTGTACTGGAGAATGCTTGAACCTGGAGTGTTCTGATTGGTGAGAGAATGAAAGGAGCCGTGTGTAATCTTATTTCCAAAAAGCCTTATTCTTGTAACATCATAGAAAAAAATTTAAATACATTATTGTTATATTATTTTGACTATTATCTTCTTAACAGACATTTGATTTCTTGGTTTAGTGTTTTGCTTTTTTTAACAAAGATACTGTACTCATTTTTTTTTTAATTAGCAAGTAAAAATAATGCTCATTTTACTCATATTACGTTAAAAGACATTCTATTTTTTCACTGTAGAAATGTAACGTGAGATGTGTTGGTGTGCATGTATACATAGACGAATGGGACGTGAATGTATACATACACACTCACATATATTATATTTAAATGCAGAATATAAAGATGTATCCAAATCTTCATATGAATAGCCTTTTTTTTTTTTTGTATTTGAAGCGGGCGCTCATTTTTATACCACCATGAAATTATGAAATTGTGTGTATGAAATCATGAATGACTTTTTATTGTTGTTTTTTTTTTTGTTGTTTTTTTAAAGTCGGGGAAATCAGAAATGCAGAAATTTCCCATAAATCATTTCAGGGAGAGCTTTGACTTCCTGTTGCCCAATGATGAAGGTTCATCAATAGTACTAGTATTAACTGAAGTATTACTTTTATAAAAGATGTAGAACTGGTTTACTAAATATTTAATTGAAAAAAAAAATACAATCATCTATACTTTCCAAATTTTACTAAAAAACACAAAATAATTCATTTTGTTTCAGCCCCATATCTGTGAAAGCTTTTTGAAACATTTTATTTTGTCTTTTTACTTTTCAAACCACCGAATGTTCAATCGTTTGTTAGATATCAACTATGATCCTGAATATAATGCCTGTAAATAAACAAATATATATTATATGTATTTGTATAATTTGACCCACAAGATTTCTGTCTTTGAACAAAACTGAGATAACCAACAAAAAAATGTTTATGCTTATGGGAACCCTCCACAGTTTTGAAAGAAGCTTTGTCTCACGCTAACAGCTCTGTTTATCTCTCTTCACTTCATTCCTCTGTTTTCCTGATCCATTTGTTCATTTTTTCCCCAACTCTTCACTTTTTACCTTATCTTAGCCAACAAACACTGCAGTCCAGTGGTGAGAGAAATCACGCTGCTTCTTTTCCCAATAGACTTGTGCATCACTCTTTTATTTTTATTTTTGTAATATCACTAATACATGTTTGTCAGATCTCACTCCAAAATCAAAAAGCATAAAGAAAATAAAACCTATTTTTAAAGATTTTTAAAACACTTTCACCTCAATAATCAGTATTTCTCATTATTCAGTGGTGATTATAATTATTGTACATGCAATGGTAAATTTTTCACTGTTAAAAATTACTTACATTCAATGTGTTATTGGAATCAGTGCAACAAATTGTTTTAATCATTTGTTTTTATGTTTTTCATATTATAGTAATGTGAATTT
>NW_015557283.1:245914-260646 GCF_001515605.1 Sinocyclocheilus anshuiensis | reverse complement strand
GGAGGGTGGGTGGGGGTCTATGGTAATGAGTATTGCTGGGAAAATGTTTAATTGTCTTGAAAATAAAAGGTTGTAATGCGAAACATCTTAGTAGTCTTAAAAATAGACTTGGCTTTCTCCAAACAAAATATACAGTAATTTCTTATTTTTAGTTTTATTTTGGAGTGAAATATGACCCAGCAATATTCTGGAAAGGTTTTATGAAATTCAGGAGATTTTACCCGTACCGAAACTAAAGCTGTAATCATTTTGTGTTTTTCTCATTCTGAGTGACTCTGTTGTCTCAGATTGGGATGAAGAAGGACTTATAAAATGCCCAGTGCCTATAAAATGCCATATGAACAGCAAGAGCGAATTGCCTTGAATTGGTTGCACACTTGGTGATTAGCTTCGTCATCATCACTTAAAAACACGCCCTTCTCTCACCACTGCCTCTGCACTTCATCTTTTTTTTTTTAATTAGTAGTTCAATGCTAGAAGGTTACAGATGTCATGTTTAGTTCACTTTTATAATTTACTTTTTTACGTTGGGGGACGAAGTACGAGAGAATTTGGAATCTGGAAATTCCAGTGCTGCCTTTTAAACTGTTGGGAGTTTTGTGTGTTTCTAACGAACTTTTCCTCAGAAGGGAAAAAAAAACGCAAAGGACACTCGTACGATTGGACTTGTCGGACTGATCTCCAAAACCTACGACGGCAAAAGTGCTCGGAAGTCCTGTTCATCTGCTCAACGCAAGGACGTTCGACAACGGAAGCCAAACGTGTGAATCGATTAGACTACAAACAACGAAGAACCAATATACAAAAGTGAACGTATTAAAACCACGGCCAACAAAAAAGAAGAAAAAAGCCAAACGCAAGCGTGAAAATAGTTTTTCTTTGTACGAAGGCCAAGTGCTATCGCTTTCAAACTGTTACTTCTGATGGACACAATAATTGGTTTGAAACCACTGTGTATGTAGATATGTTGACTTTGTATTAAAGAAATGTTGTCTGAAAATGATGGTGTGCCTCGTTTTTGGTCTGAAAATATTCATGGACGTAGTTAATATTAAGTCTAGCATTAGATTTCCATGGGATCATTAAAATGTCATGAGCTCAGTTTGACAAGGCAGATGGCGAAATGAAATTGCTTATCCGCCGCATATACGAGGACCAATCAGCTGTCATCGCACATGGCATCTCAACAGAACAATCAATTATTTCACAATCTGGCCTGATACCTGAATGGTAAACACATCCATAAGCTCAACACGCTCATAATCAAACATCTCATCTCATCCTGATGCATTTAGCCACCCGCCGCTTGCAATTTTATCATGGCGACCCGGGATGTAAATGACATGTACATTGACTACGAATGTGTGCATAAACCACTGGAGAAAGCAGTTGTTTGGTTGTTTATACGCCCAATTATATGCATAATTAATGGCATTTGAGAAGTCAGTTGAGTAAGTGATCTAAAACAAGTTAGTACAATGTTCTAGGAAGCTTTATGTTAATATCACCACACAGTCAGTAGATCTGGTGCAAATCTTCAGCAAATGCCACTGGGCTCGGATGGAGGCTTGAACCGTTCACCTGATGCTATTTACGGTCCATGACGGCTTCCCGCTGAAGACGAGAGAACGAAAGGTTGGTTTATGTTCAACATGAAATCTTGGTTAAAAGCCTCAAGAATCCTAATGTTTCTAGGCAATGCAAAAGAAAATGTGAAGGAGATCTGGGGCTAGTTGCTTTTCTCGTCAGTCATCTAACTCATTAGCACTGTTCCTCGGGAGCCCATCAAAGTGCCGTTTGCATCAGAGCAGCCAAAAGCCATGGAAATTTCAAATAAATGAGAGAGAAGTAAATTGGACCGTCCGCCGCCCGTGGCAGAGCTGAGCTACAAATGGCACATCAGTTGAATCAAGCCATGGAAAATTAATCCTGGAGAAAGAGCCAGACATCATCTTTGAGAGATGAACAAGATAGAAGTCTTTTGCTCAGAATAATTGCTTGGAAATTGTTCAATGGACTTGTATTCAGATCTAATCAAGGCTGTTTTCTTTCAAATGCATTTGATGCAACAATGGTTTGATTTGTTTTCTTGAGTACTGATTCTTGAGCCATGCAACAATACAGTTTTGCCTGGTGTTAGTTTTGAAAACGGCAACATTTATGCTTTAATATGAGTCAGAATGATTTAGAATGTTTCTAACACGCATTCAATTTTCCCTTTGTTTTACAGAAATGTGGACGTTCTGAAACCACCATTATTTTATTTTAAAAATGCCTTTTCACAGCTTGTTTCAGTTATTAATGAAAACATTTCAGAAATGTGATGCTATCAAAACCTTCACCTTCAACCTTCGTCTTCATCTTGAACATCATCTTTCAATTTTTCACCAAGTTCAGCAACAGATTTTGGTAAGTAATTGGGCTTACCTTCTATTTCAGCACCATATGTCAAAATCATCTCATAAAATGTAAAGAATTTCTTGGATTTTTAGATAATTTCTCTCGTTTTATGTGAAGTGACCTTACAAAAACAAAATGGCTGCTGGCGCGCGAATGTTGACAAATACCACAGCAATCACTTATGCCTGTTTTCAGTTTGAAACCATGTAGGCCTACTCTCGATTCATTCACTCAATATTTCACGAATATACAGTGTTTGCCTCATTTTAGACCTAAAGTCGCACATTTTGTGAGAAAATGTAGGTTGCACCCAGACACCATATGAATCAATGAGCGACAGTTGTTCACATGATAAATTGTTCGACATATGTGCTATTTGTTTGTTTGTTTGCTTGCTTGCTTTGTTTGTTTGTATGCAGATGTTAGCAAAGAAGGGAGTTAATTGTTATACGCCTGGAAGCCGAAACGAACAGATCAGTCCCGGAGTCCCATTACAGATGTTTCGCGGCGTTTCTGGAGTGCATATATCTACAAACATATGATCAAATGTTACTGAATTCAGCTACCTCAGTAACTGAAGTTGAGCTTTATGTTATGCTAATCCAATACTTACGCGACCTTAAACCGAGACCTTTTTGGGGGGAAGCAAATGACTTCTTTCTGAAAATTCGCTTGAATACACTTACGGTTTATCTCGGCGAGAGGAGAGTGGCTGCTCTCCGAGTTTATTATGCAAATGAGACAATTTGACAGATTGCGCACAACCCTTCATAATCACTGTTCACGGACGGCTGGCTGCGGCACGAGCCGTTTCACTGGCGGCGCGTGCGTTTATGCGGAGCTTTTGGGCTCTTTTAACTAAATGTGCTCTCAAAACACTTTGACGGCACTTACAGAGCGGTTTACATCCCAAACACGATGGGTGCTGCTGGGTCAATAGCTTTTATTACCAGCAAAGGACCAGCTTAAACCAGCAAAGGACCAGTTTAAACCAGCATCCCAGCGTCAAAACATTCCTAACCAGCATATGCTGGTTTTTTCAACAGGGCTGGAACAACGTTTCTGGCAAACTATAACCAATGTTGATTTATACTACATAATTGAGTTGATAGTTGTTGCACGACAAACAAGCTTCATTGTGCTTTTTGTTATATTGGCTACTGTATGTAGTGCACTACACTATATTATACTGTATTGAAGACCAAATGACTGAAATACCCCCCATTCTTTACTGCGCATGAGCTGTGCATCAGTCTTTAATTTGTCATTGGAATCACTGTTTTCCCTGTTTGTTCATTTTGCTATGTGCATTAGAGTTATAAACACAGCTAAACGTTTAGTGTCTATTTTATAATTGCACGTCAAGTGTTTTTGTCTGTTTTGCGCCCTCAGCTAATAGGCTAATATCGTGTGCAAGTGGATGGCTGTTCTTCATTGTGTGCTATATGAGGCTAAAGTGAAATTTGTGATGTTAATAGCATTATTCAAAATCACTTATGTGTCAAATGTTTTCATTTTACTCACGGCAATAAACAAAAGCATTTCTCTGCACTACAAAGAGTAGACTACATGTCTCACTTTTTCTGTGGATTTTAGGTTTATTCAGTAGCATGACACTGTGCTGCCCTCTTGTGACAGAAACTGGAAGCGATTTCTTCAAAACGAAGCCCGAAGGAATCCGCCCAAATAGCTTCATATTGCTCAGGACTCTAAAGATGTTGTTTATATAATAAATAATATACCCGATTATAACAATTATGGGAAATCAGACAAGATCTATTATATTAATGGATTTTGTGGAAATGACAAAAACATCTCATAAGTGTTTTTTTTCTTTTTCTTATTTGAACATAATTTGCTCCTGAAATGCTCTGCTGTGATACCTTAAGGTTTCTATGAGTTCCAGTCCATCTGTATTGGATATTTCACATATTTCACAGAACCCGTTGTTGACTAAACCATCTTCATTTATATCAACAAATTTCATGTTCATTTATAAGAGGAATGTGGATGAAAATAACATTATGCGATGGAACTGCATAATAAACTGGTGTGGGGTGGAAGATGACAGATTCTTTTGTTTTATTCTCATTATTATATAATCTGGTATAATACTATAAGATGGTAATACTATGGTACTTTGAAATATACCATATATTTTCAAGAATTCAGTGCTATTTTGATATATTTTATACCATGCATTTCCACAATATAAAAAAATTATAATAAACATGGTACTATCATAGTATATTTCCAAAAAAAGGGTGCAAAACTTAAAACACTGTATGCACAGTGTATTGGATATTTCACATATTTCACAGAACCCGTTGTTGACTAAACCATCTTCATTTATATCAACAAATTTCATGTTCATTTATAAGAGGAATGTGGATGAAAATAACATTATGCGATGGAACTGCATAATAAACTGGTGTGGGGTGGAAGATGACAGATTCTTTTGTTTTATTCTCATTATTATATAATCTGGTATAATACTATAAGATGGTAATACTATGGTACTTTGAAATATACCATAGTATTTTCAAGAATTCAGTGCTATTTTGATATATTTTATACCATGCATTTCCACAATATAACAAAAGTATAATAAACATGGTACTATCATAGTATATTTCCCAAAAAAGGGTGCAAAACTTAAAACACTGTATGCACAGTGGCAGAGCCAGAGACATCTGACATCTGATTGGCCAACCCAGGTACCACCGCAAAATTGAATATGCTACTATCTCATTTTCTTTGTTTAATCATACTGAAAGAAGCATTTATTTTAGCCTCGAAATCAAGGACGCGACGCGTCTGGTGTGCCACATCGCGCTTCATCTCGTCAGGTGTAGCTTCCAGCCTCTGCTAACCCTTCTGGAAAAAACAGCTAAGACCAGTCTGACCAGCTAAAAATGTGGTCAAAACCCCTCTATAACCAGCCTGATAACCCAGTTATGACCAGGCTGGTTTTAGTTGTTTTTTCAGCAGGGAACTCTCATCATCCTCTCATACAAATGTATAGCTATAACGTTATTATAGAAATGGTCTAATTTTCTAAACTTGTATACAAATCAATTGTTACTTTTAACCTTAACAATAGGGTTCTCTTTATAGTTTAGTTTAGAAAAACTGAGAAAAAATAACATGTACTTACTCTTGACAGCAGACGTACATCTCAGAGACGTCTATTTGACGTCTGCATTACATCTGCAACACATATTTTTTAAAGTGTTTGCTCATCTGCAACATGTCTATAGGACGTTTCCTATCAGATGTCAAATAGACGTTTAGAAGATGTCTTTAAGATGTTTATGATTTAGAATGCATGTAAAATTGACATCTTACAGACGTCTTTTAGATGTTTGTACACAGCAGTTGCTTTCCAGATGAAGCGATCTTTAACAGACATCTTGCAGACGTACGTGTGCTATCTGTGTAATCACAAGCTTGTTAATTATGCTTTTTTATATACCAGGTTGGAGTTATGCACTGGTTTTCTGTCATGGTCTATGGACCCCCTGAATTAGCCTTGGCCGCCCCATGTAAGACTAGCTCCGCCACTGTGTATGCACAGCGTGTCCCTGCTTAACTTGATAAGAACTTCTTTAATGGCTTGTTTTGAGGGCCTCAGATCTTCACATCAGCACAGAGTCATTTAGACTCCAGACCCATTTGTTTGTTTTCGAAAGCATTTCCTCCAGCAGTTCAGAGGTCAGAATTTAGCGCCAGCAGCCTTATTTGGTAGATCTTCTTCTGTCATGTCAGAGTTTATTGCTGAAGGCTCATTGCAGTGATTGATGGATCACTTTACAAGAGATTGTTTGAACATGTCTGAAGATGTTTGTGTGATAATTACTTAACAAGGAAATCAGCGCCAGTTTTGTGGGAATATTTGATTTGTTTGTCTTGGTTTTCACTGAGAAATCATTTGATCTATATCTACAGTGAGCGCGGCTGTACGCCATCGACGCATGCGCACAATTACGTGCGCTGTTCGCGCATTTAGGAAAATCGGACTGCGCGCGACGCGAGACGGAACAAAACACGTATGAGCGAAGTATATTTCGGGTTATATATACGTCGTCGGAGCGATATGTAAACAAGCCAGCAACAGTCAGTGTCATTTCATGTGTTGTCGAGGGTCTATCTGAAATGAATGATACACTCTTAAAAATGCTGGGTTAAATACAGTCGACAAAAAGGTTCTTCTATGGCATCGTGAAGCACCTTTATTTTTAAGAATGTAAAGGCATAAAATACATAGTGGCGCGAAAATGGCGTCTCTGTAAATGGTTGTACAGAAAACAAAAAATAATACAGATATCGCGTATTGTATTGGGCTATATTGTAATACCATGGTATTATCATCTGATACCTCTTAAAATAGTTTCAATATGGATGTGTAAGTTTAGCATCACGAATGTATGGGTAGCTGGCAAATGATTTTTTTAGGTTATTTTAGGTTAAAAATAAGGAAACGTACAGACATCTTACAGACGTATGTGTGCTATCTTGGTTTCCTTTGTATTTAATTTATTTCATTGTTCAAATTAAAAGACTATTCCATGTTGTATCTATTAATATGAGCTCATAAAACTCATAGTTTTAGATGAATTGTGTCACTAAGACAGTGTTTTAAAATTTTCTGTCAGCTACCCAGTCATCCATCATGTTGATTTGGATGCTGTTGTAAGAAAAAGTGATGATGACGATGAAGATCTCGAAGAAGATGTTTATTGGACGATGAAGATCTCGATGAAGATGTTTATTGCAGCATAGCAGTGACAAAGTACATGTAGTACCTTGGGTTCAACGGAGTCGGAATGAACCCAGAATATCCTAAACTCAAACCTTTTATACAGTTACAGTTTACTACCCTTAATGTAAATGAAGTTGCTCCTGTTGTAACAGCTGTGGTCTGTATGTTAATTCAGTTCTGACACCCCTTTTTCTTAGGTGGTTCTCAATGTCCCACACCTGCTCCCATTCTACAATTGGTCACCATTTGCCCATGATGTGATCATCCCAAATGGTCTACAAACAACATAACTGTTGACTTTCTTCTTCTCTATAATAATTAAGCCATTTTGGGAAATGAGCATGATCAAACATATATTGTGGAGTGGAATCTGGGTCGGGGCAGACTATAGATTCTTACACTGTTCTGTCTGGAATCATGCTGTGTGTTTTTTTCCCATACGAGTTCAAATAGAGGGTGTCTGTGACGCACCCTCCCTCTGGTTTAAATGAGAGCTGCTCTTAAAGGCTCCTGCCTGCGGTCGAGGCTTAACGCTGTTCTCTCTTTGAGCTGTGAGTGTGTGTGTGTTCGCACGGCTTGTTGTGAAACAGTGGGACAGCCGTGACCTTGATCTGTACCCGTGTGCCAGGGTGTCAGTGTGGGCATCAGGTGTTGGCATCTACACTGCAGGTGCCAGTGCCCAATTAAAGGGGCGGCTTGACAAGCTGCCCGGTGGGCATGGCAGCAGGCCTTGAATTTAATTACATGGAAATGCACTGATTCGGGGTGAAATGAAGCAGAACGTGTCTGTTTGTTAGCTGCAGATGACTGCCACTTGACTGGCAGAGCGCTTGGATTCAGGTGTGCTGGCTGATGGGTTTTTTGGGCTTATTAACACGGGTTCACTGCGCTAGAGGACCTACCACGGCGTATCATGGATCTGTCTGTCTGATAAAGCAATAAAGCTGAATTGACTTGTATGTAGACTTAGAATTAAAGGGATAGTTCATCTGAATATTGATATTTTGAAGAACATTTCAACTGGTGTTGGTGAAAGGTCGCCTTTTTGGGCTACCAAATTTAATGAAATGCAGCAAGCTCAGACACATTTATAACCTGATAGCACACATACATCTCGGAGACGTCTATTTGATGTCTGCATTTACATCTGGAAGACGTATTTTTTACAGTGTTTGTTCATCTGCAATACATCTATAAGACGTTTTCTATCAGATGTCAAATAGATGTCTACTAGATGTCTTTAAGATGTTTATGATTTAGAATGCATGTAAAATTGACATCTTACAGACTTCTATCAGATGTTTGTTCACAGCAGATGCTTTCCAGATGAAGTGATCTTTAACAGACATCTTGCAGACGTATGTGTGCTATCTGGGAATATCTCATCTTCATAAATCATACATTTATAAAACATTTGAAACGTTTTAGTTAGACGTTCTTCTAATGTTTTTTTTTATGTTACTACTTGTTTCAGAACGTTCAAAGAACATTCAAAAATAACATTCCCATAATGTTTGCATGTTCCCTTAACGTTCGTATAACCAAGAAAAAAGTTTTAAAAACTGTACTTTTAAAGTTCTGAATGTTCTGAGAACATTCGGAAATAATATTTTCATAACTAAATGAAACGATAGCAAAATATTCTTAGAACATGTTTTTGTTGGCTGGGGAGTTAACTGGTCTTTAATATTGTTCTTAACACGTTAGCACAAAAGCGTTATTTATACATTGTTCATGGATCGGTTTATTTCTGAAATGTTTAAGGTGCACTTTTTTTTTTAACCCTTTGACGAATACGATCACACCGGTGCGATTAGAACGTTCAGTGTGTCACGTGATCAACTGCTAAATTCACATCCGCTTTCAGATACAAACACGCTGAGTGCTTGTCATATCACAACTATTCTGTGTTTTCAACCATATAACGCTTAATTTAGGTTTCAGACATTTAAATACACATAAGTACTGGCAAAGCAATACATTTATAGTTTGTAAAATACACACCGATGTCTATGGAACCGGCAATAACAATCCATTCAATTATAATTCGACGACATGAATGTTTTATTGATATCATATACACTCTACTCTTCTCCCAGTTCACCGGAAACTTTCATGTCTTTCGGAAGGAGAGGATGAATTTACGTGTTGTAAATCCCACAGCTAGGATTCAATGCAAACTAACAATGCGGCACCCATCACCTGTTATAGATCAACTAGCATGGTCATTATAAAGGTGTTTAAACTAGCAAATATATTTACTTACACATATTTGAGAATCGAAATATGAGATATTTCATAATGTGAATATTTTGAATAAAAAAGGAAAAATGAAATAAAAGCGATACATCTGTCATACAACACTTTTGTGGCTGCCGTGTGTGACGTGACAAACTTGACATGTCGCCATGGAAACAATAAGGCATAAGGCTCAGCTAGAATATTTTAATCTCACGTGTGAAAGGGTTAAATGTTACTACTTGTTTCAGAATGTTGAGAGAACATTTCAAAAGTAACGTTCCCATAATGTTTGCAAAATTCTTAAATGGAATGTTCCCTGAACATTTGCTTAACCAGAAAAACTATTTATTAAAATTATTAATTTTTAAGAGATTTTAAGTGATATTCGTGAGCAGGTTTGTAAATGGCAGTGAAATATCATTAGCATATACCCGTGTTGCTCAGCATGTTTTAGTCCCAAAATAAGTAGCTATTCAAAAGCAGCATATGTAACCTGGCGGAAAATCAAAGTGCATGACGCAACTGAACAATACTGCTGGAAGATATCATACCACTCTTCCCTGGAGACACTCAAATGACATGCAGTTCACAATCACCGCTCTGAGAGATAGTTCAGATGAGTTATAAACTCTTAATGTCTGCTCTTAGCTTGGCTGAGAGTCAGCATCTGCAAATTACTCTAGACGAGCCATAAAAGTCGGTAGCATAAAATAAATCAGGTCATAAGTTCAGCCGTATGTGTTTGGATTATAGTGTCTCATTCGGTCATGTGGTTCGTGTTATTCGCCAGGGGAGTGATCAGATAAACCTGGCAGGCCTCACGAGGAATGCATCTGCGATGCCGAAAAGAGCATTAATCATCAAAGGCACAAGTGCAATAAACATATGTCTTTAAGTAAGAGTTTATTTACAAACCAAAACTATGCAGCGGATATGTTTTTCTTGCTAATTGCGTTGGCTTGCAAAATGCCAGATGTTTAGCATTGATTGCGAATGTTAACTGTTGCGTTGCGTTAAATGCTCAACGACATGTCATTACCACAGTAAAACAGATTGTTATTGTCTCACAGATGAATAAAAAGAGAGAGAGAGAAAGAGATAGTTGTGGCAGCTAACAGCTAATCGCAGCGCAACACGTTGTTTTCTCAATGTTGATGGATGTATTTAGCATGCTATGCTAAAAAGGTTCCTCGGCTAAGTGGAAACTGACATCATGTCCTCTTGAGGACCATAATTGTCAGAGATTCTTCACCTATTAACTGTTTATTGGGGTCATGAATGCTCACAGGGCTTTTACGGCGGTAAAGTTAGTTTGACGTTTGACATTCATTAGCATAAAGGGCATATATTTATGTCTATCTGAGTTAGTTTGGGCTCAAAACATAAAAGCCGCAAAGAGTTTAATTGGCAAAAAACCCGAATGTCTAATGAATGTCAAACGTCAAACTAACTTTACAGCTTTTAGCTTCACCCCACACAAGTATCTGATCTAGCGCTAATACCTTTCAGAAAAACAGACCCTTTGAAGACAGCTGTTTCAAATTTCATCTTGGTTTTACGAATGTCAAGGGAACATGCAAACATTGTGCAAATGCTATTTTTGAATGTTCTCTGAACGTTCTGAAACAAGTAACATTTAAAAAACTGAAACATTAAACGTTCTATAAACTATGTATATAAATAGTGTTTTTACGCTAACGTTTTGAGAACATTAGAAAAGACCAGATAACAACCCAGACTGCACAGGCACGTCTGCAAGAGGTCTGTTAAAAATCGCTTCATCTGGAAAGCATCTGCTGTGTACAAACATCTGATAGACGTCTTTAAGATGTCAGTTTTACATGCATTCTAAATCATAAACATCTTAAAGACATCTTCTAAACATCTATTTGACATCTGATAGGAAACGTCCTATAGACGTATTGCAGATGTATAACAAATACATCTTGCAGATGTAAATGCAGACGTCAAATAGACGTCTCTGAGATGTACGTGTGCTGTCTGGGAAACATTCTTATTTTTACTTGTTTATTTTTAAAGATAACGTTTTAAAGTTTTTGTTCACTTGAATGCAATGTATCTTTAGATCGTTTGTCTTGATCACAAGCAGTCATTAGTCACTGGCGTCAGGTGCTTTAAAAAGCTCTTCCGTTTTCCACTGTCATGAATTATTAAAATATAAAGATGCAAAAGCATTTTCCTAGAATCAATAACCGCTCATGCAAAATTAAAGACATTTGAGCTGTTGATACACACACACAGAGAGAGACAGTTTAGAGACCATATGTTTATTCAAACATCATAGAACATTTCAGCCCACACTGCGTTGGTACTAAAGCTATCAGAGAGTTTCTGGTGTTGATTTAAGCCGTAAAAGTTGCTGGCGGAGACCCAGAGACTCTTCCGGGAATAGCGGAGGAAGGAGGTCTCATCATCCTCGTCCTCACGGTCATGCGTGTATTTGAGCGGGTTTGGAGAGAGTTGGAGTGAGTTTTCAGGATGGAGGTGATGGGAGGCAGAGCTTGAGGACCTCTGGACTCTCCGGGATGACACTGAAGGAATGCACGCCGGACTTGCAGACTTTCTCAGGTAAAATTCAACGTTTTGAATTCAAAATCGGACGTCTTGGTGTAGCCTACATCATTTCGCTTTCGACTTTAGTTTATGCTGTAACCCTTACCAAAAAGTAGTGTACTTCAAGTTTATTTTATTAAGTATACTTAAGTAAAGTTCAAGTATATTTTTACGTATATTTTATGTAGTAAATATACAAATATCAGTGTACTGGTAGTATACTTGTAAGTGTACTATTTCAATACTCCTTGGGACTAAATTGGCCCACTTTCTAGTATATAAAAGTATACTTTAAGTATAACAGTAGTAAACTTTAAGTACACAACTAGTTTACAATAATATTTTAGCTTGTACTGCAACTATACTAAAAGTGAACTTATAGGTATACTGGTAGTTTTCTAATTAAATACTTGTAGTAGCATTTTTAGTACACTTTGAAGTATAGTCTTAGTAAACTACTAGTTTAGTAGTTTTATACTGCAAGTATACTCGTAAGTTTTCTTTAAGTGAACTTTACATCATACTTTAAGTATACTACTACGTCCCTATTTAGGTATTAATTTGTATATATTTTGTTATATGAATATCTGAACATACAAAACATCAAAAGAAAGAACAGGGTATCTGCTTGTAAACAAAAATATTTTTATTCTAGCTTCATGCATTTTTTTTAAACACTTGAATGTGGGTAAGTTTCATTAAAAAAAAAAAATAAAAAAATAAAAGAAGTATACTAATAGCACACTTGAATAAACTTCTTTTTCGTAAGGGAAACGTCGCAGAGAAGTTGTGTTTTGTTTGTTTGTTTGGATGTAGTCGGCGGGACTATATGTTAAACATATTTCTGCAAAAACAATGTCAAAACGGAGTCTGCATTTTTCAATATGTAGCCCTAGTACAAAGTTGTACGTTTTAGTCGGAAGGTGTAAAAAATGACGATATTAAAATATGACCTGACGTTTTCAGTCCTTATTCAGCGTTTGAACCACTTACGTTATTTTAATAGAATTCTAAACTGACTTAAAACAACAAAACATCATCCAACATTTTAGGAACATTGTTAAACTCCACCGCTAACAAAAATATGTTTTAAGAACATTGTATCAGGGAAAATGTTATTTCTAAAAACAAAACACGTTTTTTTTTTTCTCTTATGTTAACAGTGTTATGTTAACATGCAAACATTGCGATAATGTTATTTTAGAATGTTCTCTGAACGTTTTAAAACAAGTAACATTTAAAAAAAATGTTACATGAAAGTCCAACTGAAATTAAAAAAAAAAAAAAAAAACATTCCACGAATAGTGAATAAACGATGTTTTTGTTAATTAAAATGGACAAAAATATTAATAAGCTTATTACAATTTTGTAATTAATGAATACATTTTGTGTAATTTTTTAGTTATTTGTGGAGGATTTTGTATGTGCTATAATTGTATAAGTTAAGATATTTTAAACATTATTGTAATGTTGAGTTTGAGCACATTTGTGCCTGAGTGAGAAAAAATACTAATAGTCAAAAAATACATTAAATACAGAAAAAGTCAAAAATACATTAAATAAATATTAAATATGCCAAAAAAAAAAAACATCTGTTATCTAACATTTGATGAATTTCATAATAATCTAATCCAGGCCTGTCTAGTTGAATTTAGTTATTTGTAAAACTCTCATGTTCTGGTGCATTAAATAACCCAGAAACCAAATTACTCATCAATTTACTAATCGATTTCTGAGCCTCATTTGATGGGATTGGATTAGGAGCGCGCTGTGGAAAGCTCTGTGTTTGGCTAATGGAGTTTGTTTTGGAATTACGCTGCTAAGAGAGACACACAAACACCATCAGCAGCCTCAGGTTCCTGTACACTGCATCCTCATTAACGGCCATTACGAGTGGAAATGCCACCGAATGCATTGAGATGTCTAGGCTTTTTCCTGATGATAAATAATGGCACTTAAGGTATCGATCTGAACAGGTTTGTGGATGAAGACACTCATGTTTAATGGCCAGAGTGGAGTGGATCCACTTCACATTCCTGTGGGATTTATGTGTTTTCAATAAGATGCGGCTCAAAAAAGTTGTCTGAGATCTGGATGTTTTTATGCAGATCCACTGAACCTCTGCAAAAGCTTGAGGGTTGAATATGTTGTAGAAATTCAGATCTTTGCATTAGTATGCATTATTTTCAGTGTTAGCTTTAGCATGATGCAAAATAAAGCAATCAAGGACGCACATTAAAGTGATTTTAAAGGATATTAATGAGAAGAAGGTGTTAAAGTCACTGTAACTTCTGGCCTCGATTGATAATATGACACTAATAAGAGACTAATGTTCAGTAAATAGTTGCATTTATTAATATTAATAATCAGAATGAAGTAGTCTTTCATAGCAGCTTGGCTCATTAATATAGGCTATAATGTGCGGTCAGCTTTGAATGTGTCTTATCCAATCAGACAGTAGAATCCAAAATATGCATGGATAATAAATGTTATTTAATAACAATAATAAAAGGTTAGGCTAATTATATTACCTAATGGAAGAATGTTTTATAATAGTAATAAAAATATTTATTAGTATTAATTATTATTATTATTAAAAATATTAATTAATTAATTATATTACTTAATGGAATGATGTTTTGCCAGTATCAAAAAATACAAATGTTAAAATGAAAAAAACGAGCTATTATTATTATTATTATTATTATTTTAATAATTTATTATTATTATTATTATTATCATATTATTAATAATA
>NW_015557283.1:239513-245565 GCF_001515605.1 Sinocyclocheilus anshuiensis | reverse complement strand
ACTTAATGCAAGAATGTTTTGACAGCATAAAAATAATAATAAATAATAAAATAAAATATTAGATATTATTATTAAATATTCTTAATATTCTTAGTAGTAGTAATTTAATAATTATTTTTATTAATTATATCACTTCCTAAAATATTATTATTATTATTATTATTATAGATTATTAATAATTTATACAAATCATTTTATTAAAGCTTTCATTTCAGCAAATGTTATGTTTGTGGCTTGTTTATTGCTGTAACGATCTGACAGATCTGGATGTTCCTAAGACATTTCCTGTTGACATCAACGACGGTTTGCTCTAAAACGCCGGTGGACACTGCATGAGCACATTTCGTCCGTTACAGTTCATGTTTTAGTTTCTGTGTGCTGTCGAACGTCTGCTTAGAATGAAGCGTCCTGTACTATTGCACGAGATGTTGGGAAACCACACGCAGTGATATGACTCGTTTATTCCGTTTGCTAGCAAAACAATGTCTCAGAACCCAATGAGTCACGCGCTAGTACACAATCCTGGACCATACAGTGCGTACAGGGACGAACTTAACCAATAAGCGAGGGCCCCAGGGAATCAGGGGGCCCCGTCTGATATTGCAGAAACATATTTGCAGCGTTGAACAATGTAGCCAATCACTGACATATCTGTTAAACGCAATGACCAGAAGTGTTTAAGTTAGAATCCACTCACTGCTCAAAATGCCGAGTTCTGCAAGCTCGGGAATCCTCTCATTATAACAAAGTGTAAAGACGATGTAAATAAGAGATGCATTGTGTGGTGTAGAGAGCTTATTAACGGAACGCCGTGAGATCGCAATGAACTGAAGTGAGTGGCCGCTTTTAGTGATTATATGAGGTAGCGCACTTTGCGTGCATTCTAGGCTGTATATTACTGACTGTCTCAGAACAGAGATATTCACCTCAGTAAAGAAAGTATTGTGTTTCAAGTCATAATTTTATTTGTCTTGATGTTTCAAAATGACTCTCTTGTGTGTTTTTCCTTGGCGCGCCGGCGCGAATTACTGCGCACTCATATAAAATGCACGTATAAATGCACTCGCATAAAATGCAGGTATAAATGCACTCGCATAAAATGCACGTATAAATGCACTCGTATAAATGCACTCGCATAAAATGCAGTTATAAATGCACTCGCATAAAATGCACGTATAAATGCACTCGCATAAAATGCACGTATAAATGCACTCGCATAAAATGCACGTATAAATGCACTCGCATAAAATGCACGTATAAATGCACCCGCATAAAATGCACGTATAAATGCACGAATGCAATGACTGGAGATTTTTGCTTAATAATAGATTACATTTTTTAGTTGTTTCTCTGCAAACCCTACCGTATGCTTTCAGAACACTTGGACTATGGAATGAGTTGCATGGGATGATTTCATGTTTGTAAAAAGATTTAAAAAGTTTACAATTTATTAACTGGACAAGTGCAAGCATTTTTTTTTAAAAGGTAGCCTAATATAGCTTTAGAACAGCATCAGGTTGACTTATTACTGGTTGTGAAGGGATAAATAAACTATGAGAGCGAGCGAGCAAAATAAGGTTAGGCGTAAAAGAGCACATAGTTATTGTGTTGGGGCCCCATACCTAGAATTTGCTTAGGGCCCCCAAATCACTAAGTCCGCCCCTGAGTGTGTGGCAACATTTATTAAGCGTTTACCAATGGTTTTTCTCCATCACAGGTTCACAGGATGAAATAAACCCGTCTTCAATCCCCGCCATCATGGTTTCATCAGCGCCAAGCAACGCGACTCCGCTTTGCTTCTCCATCAACAGCCGGCCTTTCAATCACAACCACACCATCGCCTCGGCGTACTTCTCAGCGGTCTTCAGCGGCCTCGGCTTGAGCTCCAACCTCTTCGCTTTGGTGGTTCTGGCCAAGACCTTCCACCACACCAAGAGCCGCACACGCTCCTCGTTCCTGCTCTTCCTCGGCGGATTGGTGTTCACCGACTTCATGGGGCTGTTGGTCACCGGGTCCATCGTGGTGTCCTTCCACATCACGCACTTCAACTGGCGCCAACTGGACCCTCATTGCCACTTCTGCAACTTCATGGGCATGTCGATGGTCTTCTATGGCCTTTGCCCGCTGCTTCTCGGCGCCGCGATGGCCGTGGAGCGATTCGTTGGCATCAACCGACCCTTCGCCCGCTCCACCGCCGTGTCCAACAGCAGAGCGTGTTCGACGGTGGCCATGGTTTGGGTCACGGCCGGCTGCATGAGTCTCCTGCCGTTGGCCGGATTGGGAAGCTACCGTCTCCAGTTCCCCGGTTCATGGTGCTTCCTCAACATCAGCTCCAGACCGCTGGATATGACCTTCGGTTTGATCTTCTCGCTCGTGGGTTTGCTGTCGCTGGCCGTGTCGTTCCTGCTCAACACGGTGAGCGTCGTCACCCTACTGAGGGTGTGTTGCGGACAGGACAGCGCTCAGCGGAGGCGAGACTATGAAGTGGAGATGATGGTGCAGCTGATTCTGATCATGGCCATCGCCTCCGTCTGCTGGTGCCCTCTACTGGTGAGTGATTGAACTACATCGACACTTGACAAATGCTAAGTCTGAATGAGTCAAAAGCTGCATCCCAAATGACGCACTATACACTATGCACTCATACACTATGCACTCATGCACTATGTACTTATGCACTATGTACTCAACCATGTAGTGTATGAATTATATAAGGTTATTTTGTCATTTATAATCGGAGTCTGATAGCCCCTCCCCCTTCATTACGTAATTAAAGCTGCGACAGTTGAGTGCATGAAGTGTCCAACATTCCACACTTAGTTTTTTCGGTTATTTAAGTGCATCATCCGGGTGTTTAAAGTGCACTTTTTCTTTTTGGAATTTTCAGAGTGAGCGCACTACTCGCACTATTTATACTAGAAAACGTCATAGAATAGTGCACCTAAAATGAGCTGCTAGTAACTGTTTACAAAACCTAGTAAGATGCCTACAAAGTAGGCGGCATTGTAACCAAGAAGGAATCTGGTATTACGGGTTCAGTGTGAGTACAGCATAATGTTGATTACCACAAAATTAACGTCCACTTTCCCTCCTTTTCTATATAAAATAAGATACAGAGATAATGTACAACTTGTGAACTAAAGGCGGAAATTATTATAAATATTATTATATTATAATATAATATTAATATTTTTAAAATATTCTTCCATTAAATATTATAATTAAACTAACCTATTAATAACGATCATAAAATTACTACTTCTGCTACTACTACTAATAATAGTAATATTACAAAATTATTATTATTTATAATAATATTTTATTTATTTTTATTGTCTGCCAAAACATTCTTGCATTAAGTAATATGATTAACATAACCTAATAACAACAATAATAATAATAATTATTATTATTAATATTATAAAAATATTCTTCCATTAAGTAATATAATTAAAATAACCTATTAATAACAATAATTATACAATTACTAATTATAATGATAATGTTACAAACATATTAATAATAAAAATAATAATGATAAATTATAATGCATTATTATAATTATTATTAGTAGTATTAATTCTAATAATTTATGTATATTATTATTATTATTATTATGATACTGCCAAACCTTTCTTGCATTAAGTAATATAATTAATAAAACCCAATAACAATAATACATATTATAAAATATTTTTTCTGTTAAATAGATAGATTAAACTAACCTATTTATAATAGTAACTATAAAATTTATAATAATTATTATTATTATTAAAACATTACAAAAATAACACGACAGTTGAGTGCATGAAGTGTCCAACATTCCACACTTAGTTTTTTCGGTTATTTAAGTGCATCATCCGGGTGTTTAAAGTGCACTTTTTCTTTTTGGAATTTTCAGAGTGAGCGCACTACTCGCACTATTTATACTAGAAAACGTCATAGAATAGTGCACCTAAAATGAGCTGCTAGTAACTGTTTACAAAACCTAGTAAGATGCCTACAAAGTAGGCGGCATTGTAACCAAGAAGGAATCTGGTATTACGGGTTCAGTGTGAGTACAGCATAATGTTGATTACCACAAAATTAACGTCCACTTTCCCTCCTTTTCTATATAAAATAAGATACAGAGATAATGTACAACTTGTGAACTAAAGGCGGAAATTATTATAAATATTATTATATTATAATATAATATTAATATTTTTAAAATATTCTTCCATTAAATATTATAATTAAACTAACCTATTAATAACGATCATAAAATTACTACTTCTGCTACTACTACTAATAATAGTAATATTACAAAATTATTATTATTTATAATAATATTTTATTTATTTTTATTGTCTGCCAAAACATTCTTGCATTAAGTAATATGATTAACATAACCTAATAACAACAATAATAATAATAATTATTATTATTAATATTATAAAAATATTCTTCCATTAAGTAATATAATTAAAATAACCTATTAATAACAATAATTATACAATTACTAATTATAATGATAATGTTACAAACATATTAATAATAAAAATAATAATGATAAATTATAATGCATTATTATAATTATTATTAGTAGTATTAATTCTAATAATTTATGTATATTATTATTATTATTATTATGATACTGCCAAACCTTTCTTGCATTAAGTAATATAATTAATAAAACCCAATAACAATAATACATATTATAAAATATTTTTTCTGTTAAATAGATAGATTAAACTAACCTATTTATAATAGTAACTATAAAATTTATAATAATTATTATTATTATTAAAACATTACAAAAATAACATACAATAGAAGCGATTGGAGCCAAGCTGTAACTTTGTTGTCATGACAACGTAAACCTTAAAACCCTAAAATGACTAAAATAAAGTTTTCAAGCCGCTTTACAGCTCAAATAACACACAGGCTTGAACAGAAGAAATAATTTAAGTGTTTTTATAAAATATGCTTCTCTTTTCTGATCTTAAATCCTCTAAAAATCATAAGTGCCTCATTGTAACCTCCATTTTCATTCACGAGGGATGAGTTTAAAGTTGAAAGCTTTAAAGTAATCAACATTATGCCCCAAATGCTGTCGACTGAGCTTAACTTGTATCAAAATCAGAGAAAATGCTACACAAATAGCTTTACAATTGATTCCAGTAGAGTCTGTGTTAGCGTGTGGCTAAGCTAACGGCGCGATACACACATTTATTGAGCGAAATATTGCCTTTTTTAATTAGATTTAGCTATTTTCCATTGATACATTTCAGTATCCCATTCACCATTTTGTATTTGTTTTTCATTTAGTTCTGTGCAATGCATTCTGGGACAAGTCCTTACAATTTGGTCTTAAAATAGCACCTATGTAGGCAGCTTACTAGGTTTGGAACAGCCTCAAGTCGACTAAAAAGACAACGTTACCTGTACGTCAACATTTCAGACTTTGGTTCGCATCTGATTCAAACGCTCTGTTTAGAATTGCTTTCTGTAATCGTCTGAATCGTTTATAATTGTCCGTGACGCTGCTTGTTTTCAGTCTTGTTTACGGTAACAGTGCCGCGCGACGCAGGTGCGCTACTGATCGCGAGGCCAGACGCTTTACTCGTCAAGTAACACGCCAGGTTTCTCGCACAGGAAGCTGCCAGCTATGAGGCGCCGGGCTGGACAAAAGTGAAGCGAACGCGGAGAGAGAGCGACAGTGCGATAGTGGCTCATAGCCAGCCGAGGAACATGAAGGAGTCGTGTGAGAACCGCTGATAAGACTAATGGGAAAGAGCCATTTCCTGTTGAAGGGAAGAACAGGAAGTCCTCGTCAGCAAACACACACGTCCTATTTTTAACAAAACACAAATTCGTTGTTAGCCAATCGTCTGCTAAATTAACTACAGCTGGGTGTTTCTTTTAAATATGGGCACTTTTATACGGCAAGGATTAAACCTTTTTTTTTCCTTTTATATGAAGGTTGCATGTAAGCTCTCTTTTATATATATATATATATATATATATATATAAAAATATATATATATACACTATATATATATATACACAC
>NW_015557283.1:237731-239049 GCF_001515605.1 Sinocyclocheilus anshuiensis | reverse complement strand
TATATATATATATATATATATGATAGGAAATTATATTACACTTAAAAATATAGTATTCATTTTTAAATATTTTTTAAAAATTGAGTTTTTTTTTGTAATATATTTATATTTAATTCAACTCATATATTTCTATTTTATTTAATAAAATAAACATATATTACAAAACATTAAACATTGCAGAGGTATATGAGCCTTTTAAATTTTAAACTTCAATCCCTTACAGAAATATTAACTAAATTAAATTAAAACTGAATGTATTTTTTGTAATGTTTTACATTTTTATTTTTTATATTTATTTATTTTTATTATCATCCTAATCTGCCTTTTATGTATAGATTTGATTGTTTTTCACTTCCAAAACCCAGACCTTCAGTCCTAAACTATCACAGAAATATTAGATAAAATACAACCTGAACAAAACATAAAAGTAAACCATTTCAATATTTATTGTGTGAACATAAATTACATCCCTTTTTACACAAATTCCGATGTTCCTCAGTTTTTAAAAGTCTACTTGGAGATGAAATATTATAGAAAAAAAATATATATATATATTGTTTGTCCAGACATTTTGTCATAGTATGCAAAAAATATGATTGTATATATTTAGGATGCATAACATGCCAGCAATGAAACTAGTTTTAGCTTTAAATGTCATTTCCGACACTGTAGCATCTGTAAGTCCACAGATCCCATAGTTAAACAAACAGCTGGGACTCGCAATGTGAGGAATAAACCGTCTGGAGCTGCTCTGTCCTCGTCTGATGATGTTGTGTCTCTGGACAGATGTTCATACTGAAGACCGTCGTGTCCTCGCTAGCCGTCGAGCCCTATAGCCTTCTGTTCTACCTGCGATTGGCCACCTGCAATCAGATATGTGACCCCTGGATTTACATCCTCTGTCAGGAGTCTAGACTGAGGCGAGTAAAGGCTGATGGCTAATCCAGATTGTGATCTGAATTAACAGTGAGCACCATTCACACTCACGCGCTCATCCGTAACGACATCTGATGCTTCAAACCACTTCTGGCTCTGTGCTGCTTTCCGCCGACAACCATCATCAACACACTAATCATAGTTTCTGCCACAATACCATACAAGCATATATACACGCACAGTACTGTATATATATATATATTTCTTTCTTTTTTTTTTTAGATATTTATTACTAATTAAAACAATATTATTAAATGCATGCATATATATATATATATATATATATATATATATGTATATTATATACAATATAAAAATGTATATATAATATTATTAATTATTATTAAAATATAATTAATTATATTATTTATTATAATTATTA
>NW_015557283.1:225623-237258 GCF_001515605.1 Sinocyclocheilus anshuiensis | reverse complement strand
AATATGTAAATAAATATAATTTAAATAAATATAAAAATATTTATAATATAGTTACATTTTTATTTAAATTCATAAAAACATTTAAAATTTATTTCTAACATTTATTTGTATTATTATTTGTAATGTTTATATTGTAATACATAAAATTATATAAATATTTGTAATATAATAATTTTTCTAATGTTAAATTAAATTTAAATGAATGAACACAAAATATTATTAAATGTATTTATTTTTATATATTATATTGTAATGTGATATTTTTAATAATATAATATTTTTGTAATATGTTAGTATTTTATTCAAAAAATTTAAATATATATGACAGAAAATAAATGTATAATATATAATAACATAAGCATAATATACATATTATCAATGACTAATATACTGTATATATATATATATATATATATATTGGGATAGATAGATAGATAGATAGATAGATAGATAGATAGATAGATAGATAGATAGATAGATTAATGACTGGTAAGTAATACTAATGACTCTATTTATTTCCAGTATCTTTGTTTGTTTTGCTTTTAATTTTCACAATAATATGGTAAATCTTAACCCTAAAATTAAAAGAAAAAATAAAAGAAAATATATAAATTATATTTTATTGTTTTATTAACCATTAAGCATTTTTTTTCATGACGGTTAAGCTCATTTCCTCCACTTTTTTCATTTATTTATTTCTTTTTATTATTAATTGAAACAGTATTAGTAATTAAATAATAAAGTATTTAAATAAATAAACTGAACAGTACAACAATTACTAAAATTGCATAGCGGAAATAAGAATAGTTGATTATTTAAGTCTTAATGGGCTTCGATTTCTTTTCACAAACAATAATTCACAAAAAGTTTCTTTCTTTTAATTTTGGGATGAAATATGACTTGAACATGTTCCTGACAGATTTCTTGGGAATATTTTGAGAGACGCCAGAATCAGCAAATATATTTGTTTTTCACATCTCTCACAGAATATTTTTGGAGTGAATATATTTAGTATCGACATTATGTTCCTGGAAATTGTGTCCAACATCCCCAGATGTTACATTCTGGTTATTCTCATTTCAAAAATCCATTAGATTTCGTAAACAGTTGGAAATGACAAAGCCCATAGCGATGGCAATGTTTGCGCCGTAATGATTGTGTTTATTTTATTAGCTGACTCAAGTGGAGTTCAAGCGTCTCAATGTTTCTTCTTGCGTTCCTCTCATCACCCTCTCGTTATTTTTCCTCTCAACAGGTGTTTATTGCGCAGACCGTGCTGTCGGGCAGCGAGCTCAACGTTCGCCACCTGCTTCTCTGGCTTCGTTTTGCGACGGGGAACCAGGTCCTGGATCCCTGGGTCTACATCCTATTCCGACGTGCCATACTGAAGCGCGTCGCTCCCAAGATGGACTGGTCCCGCGGCTCCATCATCAGCCTCTATCCTACACTCTCGACGTCCTTCCGCAAACTCACGCGCGCCTCTCTTGGAGGGACGATTGACCGTTTGGATCACGACCGGCCGAATCCGCCTCTGCCTGTGCAGAACGCCACTGCGGTGTCTAGTTCCATTTAGCAGCGAAGACTAGCATTTATCTCCTACTTCATTAATGATTCAATGTCTAATATGGCGCCCAAAGTAGGGCATGACCCACCTTTTGAACCCTTTTGTTGGCGCTTCGCTTTCGGAGAGGTGCTCTAGTCGTAACTCTAGTCGTACACGTTTGAGAAGCGTATATTTGAGCTCTCAAGACGGGTCGAACTCGCATGAACTTGGAGAGCGAAGCTGTTGAGGAAAACGTACTGTAGAAATTTGAGTGGGAAAGTGGGCGGGGCTTTATTTTTCCAGTTGGCCGGTGATTGGATGATAAAGTGGCTGGAGGGGGAGGGATTGGAAAATAATTATATGATGTCATTTTGAAGGCGGAGCCTTTGTACAATCCTGTACAAATGTATCAGTTCCTGGAGTTTTTCGCATTCATTTGCTATTTGTTAAAGAGTTAAACCAATCCATGAACCAAACCAACCAACAACAAGGTGAAACGCAACATTGCAAACTCTGATTTAAAACAAAAAAGTATTTGAAACTAGGACAATAAGGCAAGAATGTGTACTTAATGGCTTTAATGAAAACGTGCAGTACAAATTTCAAGGCTTTAGTGGGAAAGTGGGCGGAGCTTGATTTTTCCAGTTGGCCGGTGATTGGATGATGAAAAGTGACGGTTGGAGGGGGAGGGGTTGAAAAGTAAGCATGTTTGATGATGTCGTTTTGGGGGCGGAGCCTTTGCACAATAGTACCCACCCACTTTTTCAGCAGTTCCTGGAGTTTTTACCATTCAAGTCTTCGTTAAAGGATTAAACCCAACCATGAACCAAACCAATCAGATGCAAGGTGAATCACAACATAAAGTCTGATTTAAAGCAAAAAAGTATTTGAAAATTGGACAAAAAGGCAAGAATGTGTACTCAATGGCTTCAATGAAAACGTTCAGTAGAAACCTGTAGGTTTGAGTGGGAAAGTGGGCGGGGCTTGATTTTACCAGTTGGCCAGTGATCACTGGGGGGTTGGAAAATAAGTATGTGATGTCATTTTGGAGGTGGAGCCTTTGCACAATCGGTCCCACCCACTTTCAGTGATTCCTGGAGTGTTTTTCCCAAAGGGATTTTTTAAAGAGTTAAAAGCAACAAACCAAACCAACCAACTAGGAGGTAAATCACTAAATTAACTCTGATTTAAAGCAAAAATGTATTTAAAAATCGGACAAAAAGACAAGTCTGTATATATACTCAATTGCTACGATGAAAATGTACGGCAGAAACTCGCAGACTGGGCTTGCTTTGGGACAACTGGGCAGTTTTGGCTCACTTCCCGGACAAACACCCTCCTTTTCCTTTCTGATAAGACTATGAGGACCACACACTTGGATAAAATGGCAACTTTCACCACGAAGGCGATTCTGGTTTATTTCAGGTCTTGTCATGGAACATTCTTTCTTGTCTTTTGAGGAATCAAACAAGTATCATAACTAGCACAAATTTGGTTATTCTTGTGCGAGCAGACACAAAGTTAGCATCAGACGCTGTCAGAGTGAATGATCTGTTTTGATCTCTTATTTACATCGCATGTAAACCCAAGCATTGCTGCATAAAAATCATTATCCAATCCTCTTGTGTTTGGATTGCTTCGGCCAATTGTTCTGTTAAGTATTTGCATCTTTGGTTGAGATCATTTTTGGCAAGCAGCGTCGCTAAGCCTAGCGTACCCTGCGAACAGAAGCTTATCAGCTAGTGTACATTTAAGACAGTTTCTGGTGTGTAAACATGGATTTACGGACATTTTTGCACGGGTTATAGAGCCATTTGGCCAGCAGTTCAATGTTTTGTGACAAAAAACATGTCTTGGACTTCGTCTGCGACTTCTCAATAGCCTGCAAACACGAGTTGGCTACAAGCAAGGGGTTTTTGGTCGCAGACTGTAATCATGATGATGAGCTTCTGTCTTGTAGTGTGCGCTTGGCTAACAGGAAAACAAGTAGGGATCAGTAACGCAAACTAGATTCATATCAGCTTCCTCGTTCTGCAACAATTTCACGGCTAGGACTGCTAATGCTAAATAAGCATTAGCATGACTAGCTGCAAATAAACCATGTTAAATTCAGATGTTTTTGTGAGTGGAAAAGTGGGCGGGGCTTGATTTTATCAGTTGGCCAGTGATTGAATGATGATAAGTGACAAATGGTTGGAGGGGGAGGGGTTCAAATATAAGATTACCTTTGTGCAATAGAGTGCACAATATGCCCCGCCCACTTTTTCAGCAGTTCCTGGACTTTTTCCATTCATTTTAACCATAGGGATTTTTTTTTTTTTTTTTTAAGTCTTCGGTAAAGAGTTAAAAGCCACAATCAAACCAATAAGCTATGATGTAAATCCCAAATCTCTGATTTGAAACAAAAAAGTATTTGAAAATCAGACAAAAAGACAAACAAAGTAGTACGAATTACTAATGACAGTCAAAGTAGAAATGATGACAAAATAGAAAGCGATTGATTTAAAAATGTTTATTGTATAGAAATAACATGTACATTATATATATATATATATATATATATATATATAAACACAAATATTTAAGTAGTTTAAGAGCATAGAGAGGTTGCATCATTCACAGAGTGGGCGGAGCTCTTGTCGCCATTCTCTGATTGGTGGAATTTTTCTGCAGAATCATGGGTAATGTAGTTTGTTCATCAGGAACTCTGCTGTTAAACATGTTTTTGTTTTGTTTTTTGGAAAAATAAGTTGAATAAAATAAAGTGGATAAACCAAAAGTCAATTTGTGGTATGTTTTTAATCTTTACACGTCACATCAGGTAATCTAAAACGGGTACGTACATTCTTCTAGTTGATTTTTAAGTTAAATACACATCGAATGTGTGCATAGAATTGATTAAATATTTGATTGTTTTTATATACACAAGCTAATCGTGTCACATGATCTGTCATTAATCGTAAAAGATCATTCATTTCACCTGTAACACGATGTATTTATACATAACACAACAGACGGCAAAACAAACAGAGGCTAAGCTAAGCTAACATATACTTGATCATAATACTTCTAAAAGTCAAATTTATCATGTAAAACACTTACAAGATTGGTTTACACCCTTGTTAGCTATACACATTGGTGGGAAATACAGTTTGACCTACTTCATATTGCTCTACACACTTGAATGTTTGCGTTAGCGCGCCGATTAGCCGCTAATACCTTGACGTTCTCCGTTCCTCAGGATCAGCGTGGGAATTGGGAGGACTGTGTATATGAAAACAGATGACAGACGTCACAAATCAAGCTGAATGTCTCTCAGATGTCTGACGTACTCTGAAAAACACAGATGAGGAAAAGCATGTGCTGGTGTGAGATAGCGTTAGCCTGTAACATCTGACGCCGAGCTTCCAATGGTGTTTGTCCAGCACCAGGAAGAAAGGCCCGCTAATGGTTTTCTGTAAGTGTGTGTGGGTGTGTGTGTTTTAAATTATTTTGCAGGTTTTTCATCTAATAATTCTATTTTATTTCAGTTACTGAAAATGTTTAATATTTTAAATAAATTTGCTATGTATAACAAAAAATAAACAGCAATATTATATTTGTACTTTTTTAACAATATATGCAATGCAAATGGATCATTAAATGAAAGATCAGAAAAAAACAATAAATAAAATATATTAGATTGTTTTTGAAATCTATATGAATTTTTAATATTTAAAAATGTATATTCGAAACTAGCATAGATAAAAGAATATAAAAATAATAGATACAATTTTTTTTTAAATATTTATTAATATTATAATTATTTATATTTCGAATATTTAATAGTATTTAATATTTTGCTATTAAAATTTTTATTTACATTTTTTAATATATATTTGACTATATGAATGCAAAGCTAACATATGTAATTCCTACATTTTGATATGTAAATATAAAAATGTACCAAAATTATACTTCAATCTACAATCTCACTACAAGACAAAAAGGAACAACTTTTTCCCTTCAAAATACCTTAAATGCATTACCTCTAAATGCGTCCATTCTTCACGTCTCCCATAGCCCCCCAGACCTCAAATAGAAAGACGTCAGGAAAGCCGAAGTCGCCCAGAACAGAGTCGAGCGCCTCGGCGAAATCATCTGGGTTCTTCTTGTTCTTCCCGGCCTCCACGATGGTAGTCGCTGTAGGACACAAGATCAAAAATGTATCATTGCATCAGTGTCTCAGCAATGGATGCTCTGCAGTGAATGGGTGCCATCAGAATGAGAGTACAAACAGCTGATAAAAGCATCACAATAATCCACACCACTCCAGTCCATCAGTTAACATCTGGAGAAGACAAAAGCTGAAACAAATCCATCATCAAGACGTTTTTAACTAAAATACGAGTCCATAATCCATAATAACGCTTCCTGCAGTGAAAAAGTGCATCTCCTGTTGGTCTCTCGCATCAAAATCCAGCCACATATTTGTTTAGAGCTGTTTAAATGCTGCTTGATCTGTGCAGATTTCTCTCCTGATTCCGACCAGACCAAGTTATCATGTGTTATCTTGGATTACGGACTCGTATTTTAGTTAAAAACGTCTTAATGATGGATTTGTTTCAGCGTTTGTCTTCTCCAGATGTTAACTGATGGACTGGAGAGCTGTGGATTGTTGTGATGCTTTTATCAGACTCTCATTCTGACGGCACCCATTCACATCCATTGGTGAGCAAGTGATGCAATGCTACATTTCTCCAAATCTGATGAAGAAACAAACCCATCTACATCTCGGATGGCCCGAGGATGAGGACATTTTCAGCTAATTTTCATTTTTGGGTGAACTACTTCTTTAATCTGGGTTTTTTTTGGAACGAGTCGATCCCTGGAGGCCACGGAATGCTTCCAATAATGCTCGTGATGAAATGCACTGAATTCATGGGAATTACAGAGACGTTCTGCAGGCCTTTTACGGTAACGTCCAAATCTCAGAAGAATCTCACCGAGCTCGAGGTCCCGGATCCCCATGTAACTCTCCAGCAGGTCGTCGACCTTCTTGATGGCCTTGTCTTCGAACTCATCAGGCTGTTGGAAGACAAATGGTTGAGATGGAGAGCAAAGTTAAGGTTGAAAAGGCCTGGGATTTGCACCCTGACTCACGATTTCCTCCAGCGTGGCCGATCCTTTGGAGCGCAGCCGCAGCGTCTCTTTCCCGCTCACCATTTTGCCCTCGCCGGACTTTGGCGCTCGCGTCCTCTGGCCTATCATGTCTGATCGACACACAAACACAAACACACTTAACCTTTCAATCGCTTCAGTTGTGAAATGGGTGCAACGGAAAAAAACAGGAAAACAGATTGAATCATCAAGAGCGACTGATGAAAGAAATTCCAGGATTCTGTTTCCTGGCTTTGAAATTCATGAGAAATCATGCGACTCATATCCGCTTTCGGATTACAGTAAATGCAAGCATGATATTTTACTGATATATCACTTGATTCATCATTTTTGTTTAGTTTAACTTGATGTACTGAAATAACTAAAACTAAAACTGAAATGAAAAAGAAACTATATAGACGTGTTTCAAAAGGAACAAAACCTAACAAAATGACAAAAAACACAAAAGAAAATTACTAAACTTTAACAACAAAAAAAAGAAAATGGAAAATGGAAAATATAAAAATGAATAATGATTCTAAAATATATATTTCTGGTGAATCAGTTTATTCAGGTGAGTCAAGTAGGGGAATCAAAACAACGATTCACTGCATTTTTATATCAAAGTTATATTGAATCAATTTAATTATTTTCTATTTAAATTCTCCTGCTCATATATTCAACGTTATACATTCTTGTTTTTTTCCCCCTGTATGTTGTATATTTTTATATTAATATTTATTATTTATATTATATATTAACGTAATATTTCATATTAATATATAAACATTTATTACAAAGTTACGATATGATAAGAGTAACATAATTAAAATTAAAAAATAATATATTGTATAGTTTTCCCCATGTTTTGTAAATATGCTTCAATAGCCTATATTTCAACTACAGTCAAGCTAAACGTTTAAAACAGGAGTTAGCTTCGCTAAAAGCTACAAGAGCCCGGTCTCATGAAATGCATATAATACGCAGTTTTCGCGTGCATATGATACGAAATTTGTTGGCGTGCATATGATACGCAGTTTTCGCGTGCATATGATACGAAATTTGTTGGCGTGCATATGATACGCATCTACCCCACAACCCTAAACCTACCCATCGCGTAGCATATACACGCCAAAGTCCATTTTTGTGTATCAATACCACAAATTTTCGTCTTTATTTGGCGCACTATTTATACGCACTTTCATGAGATCGGGTTGGCTACAAACAAAAAGCTAGCTTCACTGAACCTATTTCAGGAGGCGGTATCGCTTTAAATACATGAAGCTAAAGTATAAAAGCTAAACTATTGAAAAGTAGCCAGGAATCACTACTTGTAGTTAGTTAGCTAGGTTGGTATTAGCTGCAAATTAGCCAGTGGCGGCCATTTTTTCTTTGATCTTCTATGTAAACACAGTGAGGGAATTGAGCGTAATTACCCGCGCTTCTCTCACAAAGGCTAATCCATCACTCGGAAACACCCAATTAGCTAATGCTATAATGATAATCAAAGGCCTTTCAATTATTAACGGCAGTAATTGCCTGTCACCGAAGCGCTTCAGCTAATTATTACTATTTACTGCTTTGAGTCTGTAATTACTCAGACCTGCGCGCGGGCCCATTACTAGCTCGCTAGTTCATATCGACGCGGATCAAATGCATTGAACCCTTGCATTTGTTAAACCCTCCTTGATAAATGACACTTTTCCGTTCATGTCGGTCTTTAAAACTGAAGTTATTGTACAGTACAATTTGAGGAAATGTCCTCTTCAAGCTTACGAGTTCATAGTTATTTGAGGTCACTGTAATGATATGAATAATTAAATGACATGCGTGTGTTTGTGTTCACGAGCCGCTGAAAGCTTTCTGAACCACAACTGTGTGTGTTTTACTTGCATGTAAATAAACATAAATAAATACATTTGGAATACATCGATGTTAATAGTATACATGATGTAGGCTACTCTCTATATATAAATATACACATAACATTTAAATTAATTTAAATAGTAATATACTTCTCATAACAATAAATATGTATGTAAATATGCATTTATTATTAAATATATATTTCTGGTGAATCCGTTTATTCGGATGAGTCAAATAGGGGATTCAAAACAATGATTCATTTATTCACAGCATTTTTAGTTTATTAATTTAATGTTATTTTATGTTTAAATTCTGCTGTTCAGGCCAAAATGACTATATCGTCAACATTACATATTTTGATACTTTTTTTTTTTTGTATGTTGTACATTTTTATTTTAAATATGTTTTTAAAAAATCATAAAAAGTACATTTTTAGTTTATTTAAACTAATAAATAATAATATACAATGCATTTATTATTACATAATTCAGTTCTAATTATTTAAATAACTATAGTAATATACGACTCATATGCCATATTTTTAAAATACATATAGTATATTTATATTTTTAAACGCATTTTGTATTATCTAAATTAAATTTATTTTCCACTGTTTGACCACACGATGGCGCTCTACTCTTCAATATATGACCACTACAATTTTTCATTTAAATAAGTGTGTAATATACTGTGTAAATATTTTTTTTTTATTATTATTATTATTTTGCTGTATTTTTTGTTGTATTTTCATTTTGGAGGCTCAAATTCTTAATATTCCCAAACTAGTCCGAAATTATTCCAAAGTTATGCATTCATTCATTCTCTTTTTTGCTTTTGTTTTCATTTTGTTGCATGTGTGTATATATATATATATATATCATTATTTTTTATTTATTTATTTATTTTATTTTTTTATCTCTTTTTATTTGTATTTTCGGGGGCTCAAATGTTAAGATTCTCAATATTCCAAACTGGTACAAAATTATTCCAAAAGTATTATTGATTAATTGATTTATTTATTTTTTTCCTTTTTTTTGTGCTGTATTTTTTGTTGTTATTTTCATTTTGGAGCTACTCTAATATACTGTATAATAGCTTTATATACTACTATGTTATTCCATAGTGTGAACACATGGTGGCGCTGTTCTCCTAAATATAAGGTCCATATAAGGTTTATACTGTAGACACAACCAGATGTTTGACATCAGGTGTGGCTCTTTTGATGAAGCCAGAAGCAGTAGCAGTCAGATGTGTGTGATTCCAAAAGTATTATTGATTAATTGATATATTTATTTTTTTCCTTTTTTTTGTGCTGTATTTTTTGTTGTTATTTTCATTTTGGAGGCTCAAATTCTTAATTTTCCCAAACTGGTCCGTAATTATTCCAAAATTCATTCATTCATTCTCTTTTTTGCTTTTGTTTTCATTTTGGTGTGTGTGTGTATATATATATATATTTATTTATTTATTTATTTGTATTTTCGGGGGCTCAAATGTTACGATTCTCAATATTCCAAACTGGTACAAAATTATTCCAAATGTATTATTGATTAATTGATTGATATATTCTTTTTATTTATTTTATTTTTTTTTTTTTGTATATTCATTTTGGAGGCTCAAATTCTTAATTTTCCCAAACTGGTCTGTAATTATTCCAAAATATTCCAAAGTTATTTGATTCATTCATTCATTGCTTTTGTTTTGATTTTGTACTTTGATTTGTTCTGTTTTCCCGGGGGCTCAAATGTTAAGATTCTCAACACTCTAGACTAGTTTCCCAGGAAACCGTTAGCTGGTTACCCTGGTTACCGCACTTTGATGAAGGCGTATCCCGCGCCGTTGTCGGTGATGGTCAGGCCGAGCGCGTCTTCGGTTTTAACGACCTCCACCTCTTTGGTTTCTCCCCTCACGTGCGCGAAGATGAAGTCCTCCAGACCGATCTGACCGCCCAGCAGCTTCTGCATGTCCACTTTGTGCGAGTTCAGCGTGCAGAAGAGGATCTGGAGGGAAAAACAGACAAACGCGCGTCAGATCACAGAGAAAACCGACACCAGATCTTTTTTCCCGCCGTTTTCCACCATGAGGCGGCCAGTCTCGCGCACCTCACACGCTAGATGAAGCTGTGGCGGTTAACTAGCACTTTTAAGGTAACTATCCAATATAACTAATGTTGTGTGTTAACGGAGTTAGCATCGATGAACGTTGATTAAAACATGATTTGTATTCGTATTACAATGTTTAACGATGCTAACAGATGCTAACACTCCAGTTTGCTAGCATTCAGGCGCGAGTCTCCATGTTAATATCCATTAAAATAGTTTTGTACTAGACTTAATCAGTAGCTAAAACGACTGGTATTAAATATTTTCAGCTTTACCGAGCTATAAATGTAAGTTACGAGCGGTTTGAACGCATAAATGCTCACGTGATCCTTTAAACTTTCGACTCAGAAACTGTTTGGTTTCAGATAAAAATAAAATTCAAGATAGTCCTGAAATGTCTTGATAGCAGGTTCTTGAAGGATATTTTCTCCTGAAGGCCGTGTAATTTTTACAGTTCATTGCTTTTGAAGAAAAGATTACAGATAAACCTGATCGGTTATGTAAGTTGATCTGGTGATGCACAAGCAGCGACACATGACTAAAATACTTTTTATTTAGTAGTTTAGTAATAGTTACATTTTTATAGTTTATTATATAAATACTAAAGCTAATACATTTTTAAAAAATCAATATGTTCATATTAAAATCTATTCATAATCAATGATATTATTGTATTAACATACAAAGCTATTTATTTATTTACATAAGGATTAAGCTGACTGATAACAATATACTTTCCAGAAAGTTCTGGGCTCAGGCATATGAGAAAACATTTTGGTAGGTTCATTTAAAAAATAAAAAATAATAATAATATATATATATATTAAGCAATGTAATGTTAAAACACAAAATTAAAACATTGGAACTTTTGTTTTGTTTAATAGTTTTTTTTTTATTATATTATTGTTCAAGGCATTTTACTAAAGAAAAAAAATGTATATATATATATATATATATATATATATATTTATTTATTTATTTTTAT
>NW_015557283.1:225223-225613 GCF_001515605.1 Sinocyclocheilus anshuiensis | reverse complement strand
TATTTATTTATTTTTATTTTTTTATTTTTTTTTTTAAATTGTTTTAGATGTAGGAGAATATTTATTTTATTCATTTGTTTGTTTGTTTAAATTTACTAGCCACTGCCACATTTGAAAACATTTAAAAATTGTATTTATTATTTTAATAACTAATTTGTTGATTTCATGTATTTATCATTTACTAGCCACTGACATATACAAAAACGTACTAACCATTGGCATATATTCAACATGTAACATTTATTTATTTCATTTATTTTTGATTTGTATTTATTTATTTATTTGCCCCTGGCATCATTCAAATATTCATTTATTTGTTTATCTATCTATCTATCTATCTATCTATCTATCTATCTATCTATCTATCTATCTATCTATGATGCACATTGA
>NW_015557283.1:220922-225175 GCF_001515605.1 Sinocyclocheilus anshuiensis | reverse complement strand
TTATTTTAGAACTACAGTAACATCTTCTGATTTCTCTCAACATGGGGACAGGAGAGCTGTCAATCAATAAACTGAAAAAAAGTAACTTGCGTTACTTATTTGAAAAAGTAACTCAGATATTATCTTGTAAATTAAAAAGTAATACGTTACTTTACCAGTTACTTGAAAAAAGTATCTATCTATCTATCTATCTATCTATCTGTCTATCTATCTGTCTATTCATTTGTATTTTCCCATTGTTTTTCCCCCATTTACTAGCCACTAGCATGTAGGTAATTATTTTTGCATAATTTTGTAACCCAAATTATTATTTTTAATATTATCAATTTTAATAATGATCAAAATAACTAATGTAGTGGTTATATATTATCTAGCAACTTTCAACAACTTATGTACACACGACATTTACTACCTTAAGAGCAAACTCCAACATACTTCCCAAGAAACAAATGACCCACACACCACTCCTCAGACCAGCAACGTTTCCCTTTGACCCAAAAAAGACATTTTGCTGAGTACCAAAGACTCGCTGTACCTCAGAAGCGGAGATGTTGAAGACCTCTGCGATCCTGGCGTAAAGCTCCCTGACGTTGGTGAAGCCGTGAATGCGTCCCGTCGGGCTCCCGTGCGCGAGCTGTGCGTGAAACACCAGTTTGGGCCTCGGACACAGAGGAGGCTCCTGGGGAAGCGGCGGGGCCGACGGGACGGCTCCCTGGGTCTCCTCGTTCCCCGGCGGTCCTTTGGAGTCCTGCGCGTCCGGACTCATGGCCTCTCCGTTCTGCATGGACTCTGGGTCGCACGTCGTCTTCTCTGACTCCTGCATGGTGAAGAGCGAGGCGTACGCGGCCGTCTGCAGTCGAGTCTGCCGTGTTAAATTAAAGATGAGGGTAGCCAGGCAACGCTGCACAGGTGAGCGGTTTCAGGCCCTGCTTAGTGGAAACCCAAAACCAGTTGAACTAGAGATCTTATGGGTGACACTGGAGAGCAGGACGAACACCTGAAGTGAAGCGACACGCTGAGAACCTGGAGGCCATCTGTCTGTAGAGCTGGCGGAGAGGACGATCTTCACACCAGAGATGCAACGTTTGTGTGTTTGGTCAAATATTTAGCTGATCTAAAGGAGTAGTTCAGCCAAAAATTAACATTTGCGGAAAATGTGCTCACTCTTAGGCCATCCGAGATGAGTTTGTTTCTTCATCAGATTTGGAGAAATGTAGCATTGCATCACTTGCTCACCAATGGATGTGAATGGGTGCCGTCAGAATGAGAGCTGATAAAAACATCACAATAATCCACAAGTAATCAACACCACTCCAGTCCATCAATTAACATCTGGAGAAGACAAAAGCTGAAACAAATCCAGCATTAAGACGTTTTTAACTAAAATCCATAATCCATAATAATGCTTCCTCCAGTGAAAAAGCTGCACTCATTCATTGCAGAGCATCCATTGCTGAGACACTGATGCAATGCTACATTTCTTCATTTTTGGGTGAACTTTTCCTTTAACAGCTGAAGAATAGTTTAGCATAAGCAAGAAACTTTCTTGAAGTACTGCATTATATTTTTGTATAAAAATGTAGTGTTTGCTGTATGATTGGCAATATTTGCTGCCTCTTTTTCAACAAAAGCATTGTAGCAAGCAGTAAGTCTTGAAATCAACTGCAGATGGCATTTAAAGCCAATTTTTGACAAACTCCAGTGTGCATTTGTAACCTCATAATTATGCTGAACAAACTGGGCTCATGAAATGACAGAAGTCTCCATGAGGAACATCCAGAGGTCAGATGAGCTGATATTTGTCTTGCAGTGGGTACAGGGCCTCCTCTGTTCGGATGATGAGTGTAACGTGAGCTGCTGTGTCAACTCCTTCCTCCAAGTACTGACTGCACACACATTGCTCCCGCTATGTTTTATGCATAAAAGGGCATATGCGGGTCATGAGATGTCATGTGACGCAGTCATGTGCGCAAAAGCGACGAGATGATCTGGGGAAAATTGTGTTGAAATGGTCATTTCTGCAGCAAAGCGTGATTTGATTATGAAATTATGTAGCCGGGGGACTGAAGTGATTCATATGTGTGATTCAAATAAGAGAAATTAAAAAAAAAGATAGATAGATAGATAGATAGATAGATAGCAGGGATGTGCATCTCCATAACTGAGGCCGATGCGATACGCATCTCGATGCATAGCCAACGATACGATACATTGAAGATACATATGAAGAAGCTAGCGATGCGATACGATTCACCCCTGTTACGATGCAGTGCGATTCGATTTCGATGCAATACGATGCAATGGAAAAATATGATCGCATTTATTTCTTTGGTTCAGACAGACAACAAATCATAAATTAACTTATGTATGTGTCTTCTGACTTCTAACACCTCGAGGCCTGTTTCATAAAACAAGTTTACCAAATAGGCCAGGCTTATTTCAGTTAGTCTGACTCACTGTCAAATGATTTGGTTCCATAAAACAAATTTAACAAAGATCAAAATCAGTTACTGTGGCAACTTCTGCTGGAAAGCTAACCTGGTCCAGGGCAGGCAAACTGTCAGACAAAGCTGAGCTCCTCTAACACTGAACAATAGGAATGCAATGATATTACCACTGACTCTCTCACATACTATCATAGCCATGCAGCCTTTCTCTCTGGTTTTATGACAGCTGTACCTTTAATAGTTAGAGCAGATAGCATTAGAACTTTACAATCTAACAATGCTCTTTAAAGCATTAAAATCACTCAACTAACAGTTAAAATCACTAAATTAAAACTACATTTTAACTGCTATAAAGTAGTAATTAAGTAGTAAGCTTGGTAATTAGGACTGTATTAGTTTACATTTGATTTACTCATTACAATAGTCCCTTTACAGTTACTGCTATCATAAGAATACACCTATATGTAGGTTTAAAATTCTACAAAAGGCACATTTAATATGTAGTTTTAAAATTCTACAAAAGGCACATTTAATGTCCAACAACGAATATTTTAGCAAAATGCATATTTGACTTATTGCTCGTTCACTTGCGTATGCCTCGCTCGCTCGCTCCTGACAGCAAGAAAAATGGATATATCTGCATGACTTTCTAACATTTACAGCGGAAAAATATACTCGTGACATGTCAGTTATGCACTGAGGAAAACACAACGTCTCAAATGCATTAAACAGCACAGATATATTCGCTGTTGATACATGATCGACATTAAGGGCTGCTTAAGATTAAGCGTCCACAAATTAGGCTAGTGAGCGTGTGTGAACTTACACTGTCGTTTATGGAACTGCTTTAGCCCAGATTGCAATAAAAGTGTAGCCATCCACTAGTAATTATATATAAATAAATCAGTTTTTACCAATGCAAATATGTTAGAAACGATGCATCGCGATGCAAATGCCAAGTTGTAGCCGATGCACACTTTTTAAACCGATGCATCGCATCGTTAACTTTTTTTGCCGATGCACCGAGCGAATCGGGGAATCTTCCCATCCCTAATAGATAGTTAGACAGATGTCTCAAATCCATCACTAGTGAACATTTAGACACGCATGACCTGTTCAAACTCATGATCGTATCAAAACATGAGAACAGAGTTTAAAAACACTAGGCCGGTCTGTAATACAATCAGTGTATAATCAGCCTTCCACACTAGTTCTCCACCCTGACTTCCTCCACCTTACCACCACGTTGCATGCACACACGCGTCCTGCCCATAAAAGGGCATGGGCGGAGTCCGAGAGAGAGTGTCGCGCAGTGATTGGGCTCCGCGGCTGATCAGATGCGCGCTGATTGGCCGCCAGCGCTTGGTCCGATTTTGTCTCATTTAGTTAATCAGGCCGCGTTCATGGGACGCCGGAGAGAAACCGGATCATCGCATCCTCGTTCAACGGCGTATTTTGTCGGCGTGTGTCGATCTGCGTAGAGGAAGAATGCTGGAAAACAAGAGGGAGAGATTTAAAACGTTTCTGAGAAAGATCGACGAGAGCGCCATATCGCGAATCAAGCATTTAATGAAGGAGAGGTGAGTATAACGTTATCAGCTGTCGACGTCTGATTATATGCAGCTCATTTACATATGTTAATGATTTGTTCATATTATAATTACAAGGTCCTAGTGTGTTTGTTTTGATAAGGTTGTGTGATGCGCGTGGTCAGATTGATGATGTTTTATAGCCATAATCCACCCTGTGTGTGTGTGTGTGTGTGTGTGTGTGTGTGTGTGTGTGTGTGTGTGTGTGTGTGTGGGA
>NW_015557283.1:206673-218541 GCF_001515605.1 Sinocyclocheilus anshuiensis | reverse complement strand
AATTAGCCCATGAATTACTAGCCCTCAAGGCATCCTAGGTGCATATGACTTTCTTCATTCAGACAAATCCAGTCGGAGTTATATAAAAAATTGTCTTTGATCTTTCAAGCTGTTTCATGGCATTCAGCGGGTGTTGCATGCATCAGTCCAAAAGAAGTTAAATAAAAAGCGCCCATCCATAAAAAAATTGTCTCACACGGCTCCAGGGGGTGAACAAAGGCCTCCTGTAGCGAATCGATGCGTTTTTGTAAGAAAAATATCCATATTCAAAACGTAATAATCACTTTAATGTAGCTTGCGCCAACAGTCCTAAACGGAAGCAGCTCCGGGCAGATGACGTATGAGTTCAGCGTTGCGCAGCATAAATTAAAATAACTGCTGGATGAAATACATCACAGCTTGTTTTAAAAAAAAATTAAGCTGTTTTTAAATTAAGAAGTTAGTTAATTAAAAATGCAGCGCTCATGGCGCGTGACACTGAAAAAAACAGTGAGACCTTAAAAAACTGCAAAAGTGAATTTTGGTGGGGTAATTGTCTTACAATTCATGACAGAAGAGGTGTTTTGATGGATATAGAGCCAATGCTTTAAATTGGATGAAGCAAAGCATACTACTAGCATGCTAAACCCCACTAGAGAAGCTGCATCTTTAAATACATCTTTTTAAAAGCAGCGTTCTTAGCTATATAAAGCTAAACAAAGGGAATAATCTAGATAAACACACTAGTTAACCTCAATAATCTGAGGCCTATTTCATTGAAATAAGCCTGGCTTATTTGGTAAACTTATTTTGTCAGTCTGATTCATTGTCAAATGATTTGGTTCCATAAAGCAAGCTTAACATAGGTCAAGCTCAGTCACTGTGGCAACTTATGCTGGGAAACTAACTTGGTCCATGGCAAGCTAACTGTCAGGCTAAGCTTGAGTTCCTCTAACACTGACCAATAGGAACACAATGATATTACCACTGACACTCTCACATACAATTATTTGGCTTTATTAACCACTATCACTCCAAAAATAAAAGTATACAGAAAATGCAACTTAAATAATAAATCAAATAAATAAAAATATAGGCTATAACTGAATGTGTTTAATATATTGAGCCCACGATTTTATGACATTGTTTTAAGATATATGAAAACATTTTAACATGGTTGCTACTTGCACATTCAGTTGATCAACAGTTTCTAGCCATGCAGCCTTTCTGTTTTTTTTTTTTTTGTTTTTTTTGACAGCTGTACTTTTATGGTTATTAGTAGAACATTATAATCTAAAATTGCTCTTTAATGCATTAAAATAACTAAATTAAAAGTTAAAATCACTCAAATATAAATGAAAGTATATAAACAAAAACAGACTACATTTTAACTGGTAAGAGGAACACACATCAACTCATTTGAGCTTAGTAATTAGTACTGAACTAGCTTACATTTGATTTACCTATTACAATAGTCCCTTTGCAGTTACTGCTATCATAAAAATACACTTATATGTAGGTTTAAAATTCTACAAAAGACACATTTAATGTCCAATAACAAATATTTTAGCAAAATGTATATTTTACTCAGAATTATTGCGCTCTCTTATTATTATTATTATAGCCTATTCGATTGCGCTCTGTCTGTTTAGCGTGCATGCGCGCAGCAGCGCTCGTTGCTCTCATGTGCCTCGCCCACTCCTGACAGCAAAATGAATATGTTTACGTGACTTTGTGACATGTCAGTTATGCACTGAGGAAAACACAACGTCTCAAATGCATTAAACAGCACAGATATATTCGCTGTTGATACATGATCGACATTAAGGGCTGCTTAAGATTAAGCGTCCACAAATTAGGCTAGTGAGCGTGTGTGAACTTACACTGTCGTTTATGGAACTGCTTTAGCCCAGATTGATTTGTTAGGTTATTTCAAGTCAGGTTTTGGACTTTAATCCCTGCTTTTCCTCAGGTCTCTGTAGTGTTGTTGTGATACGTCATATTCACGCGCAGCGGTGATGAGAGAACACACTTGAGAAACAGTTTCGAGAGGAGAAATCAATCTACATATAAAATATTGGTCACTTTCTAAACAATAAAAGTGTAGCCATCCACTAGTAATTATATATAAATAAATCAGTTTTTACCAATGCAAATATGTTAGAAACGATGCATCGCGATGCAAATGCCAAGTTGTAGCCGATGCACACTTTTTAAACCGATGCATCGCATCGTTAACTTTTTTTGCCGATGCACCGAGCGAATCGGGGAATCTTCCCATCCCTAATAGATAGTTAGACAGATGTCTCAAATCCATCACTAGTGAACATTTAGACACGCATGACCTGTTCAAACTCATGATCGTATCAAAACATGAGAACAGAGTTTAAAAACACTAGGCCGGTCTGTAATACAATCAGTGCCTTCCACACTTTCCACACTAGTTCTCCACCCTGACTTCCTCCACCTTACCACCACGTTGCATGCACACACCCATAAAAGGCATAAAAGGGCATGGGCGGAGTCCGAGAGAGAGTGTCGCGCAGTGATTGGGCTCCGCGGCTGATCAGATGCGCGCTGATTGGCCGCCAGCGCTTGGTCCGATTTTGTCTCATTTAGTTAATCAGGCCGCGTTCATGGGACGCCGGAGAGAAACCGGATCATCGCATCCTCGTTCAACGGCGTATTTTGTCGGCGTGTGTCGATCTGCGTAGAGGAAGAATGCTGGAAAACAAGAGGGAGAGATTTAAAACGTTTCTGAGAAAGATCGACGAGAGCGCCATATCGCGAATCAAGCATTTAATGAAGGAGAGGTGAGTATAACGTTATCAGCTGTCGACGTCTGATTATATGCAGCTCATTTACATATGTTAATGATTTGTTCATATTATAATTACAAGGTCCTAGTGTGTTTGTTTTGATAAGGTTGTGTGATGCGCGTGGTCAGATTGATGATGTTTTATAGCCATAATCCACCCTGTGTGTGTGTGTGTGTGTGTGTGTGTGTGTGTGTGTGTGTGTGTGTGAGTGAGTGAGATGACTTTATTGCTTCCCGTTGACAGATTAGATATCATTTTATTTATTACTTACTTTATAGTAAACAAATTGCTTTTTTACACGTCTTTTCATAAATATCCCTGTCATTAATGCTTTTTACTGCATTCCATTTACAGTGGTAGTACCATGGTACAGTGAAGATGTTAGATGTAAACACCGTGGTGTTTATTTTTTTTAAATACCATTGAATCAACACCACTATGTTTTTGGACAAGGTACCATGGTAGAGCATTGGACTACCATTAAATACTCTGGTACATGTTAAAATACCATGGTATTATCTGATACGACCACTGTGATACTACCACAGTAAAATACAATGGTAAAATGCCATCTACCGTGGCTGTACCATGTTTTTATTTCACCACAGTTTTTATATACCACGGTGATAATAGGAATGTTGTTTTTGACATGTAGGCCTATCAGGACAGTACCAGTGTGTGTTTGGACGTGCCATGGTGAATGATTGTATTACCATGGTGCATATATAATAATGTATATGTATATGGTAATATATGACAAGGTACATATCTGAACACCATGTTTTTTATTGTATTTACAATGTCAGCCTCCTTAAAAACCTCCAAACTCCTAAAAAAAAAAATAGCCATGCAGTGTAATATAATACCAGCTTTTTATGTGGACTTGTGTCTTTGTGTTGGTTATTATTAGAGTCGTTAAGCCGGTACTGTACCTGGATCGCATCACTCATGTTATTGTAAAGGAATTACTGGGCTAGTTTTAGACTAGAGCTGATTTCCCTAACTCACATTTTCCAATGAGTTCCAATTTACATTGAGCCATTTAATGGAAAATATACCTATTAATATACCAGTTCACTCCAGCTATTCTTATACCAGTGTAGCATGAATGGTGTAGCCCTCATCTGCAGTTGTGACATAAACAAACCAATCCACATCGCTGTTATGCTCTAAATTCCTAACCATCATCAAGGTGTGAGTTTTCCATTCACTCGGGCAGTTGGAATGCAATTGAACTTCTTTCTTGGCCAAATTGCATTGTCTTCAGTGATGGTCCTAAATGTCATTTGGAGCAGGAATGTGTCAAATTACGGCATGTGCTAAATGTCGATGTTACATCACAATGCCCCATAAGTGGTTTAGATTGACAAGCATTTCTCCAGATAAACAGATGTTCTCATGGACCCTCAGTTGTATTGGTATTCCAACACATGTGGGTCACGTTATATATCGGCGTCTATTTATAGCCCAAAAGCTTGTTCCAGGTGTGGGTAAGCTGTCTGGGTTAATTTTGTTTCCCAATGGAATTTAATTAGCTTCTCCGGGCCTTGTAAAGAAAACTATGGGCCCTGACCGCTTATCGTTCACATAGATAACCGGTAAAGGACGTTGAGTTATACTCGAGGTCTTGCACAACAGCTGTTGAGCGTCGCTCCTACATAAGGAACTTTGTTTGGATAGAGTTGAGGTCATTTTAGAAGGTCGGTTGGGTTCCCATGAGTAAGATTGGACCACTCCTTGTAAATTTTAATGTGGCTTCCAGATTTGGCACATTAAAGTCTTTCTGCTTCTTAGTGCATCAGTTCAAAGCAACATTCTTGATTCTTCATTAACACGTTGCCCGCGAAAGTCAAGCAAACGTTCAAGGTTCTCAACGTTCCAGTCCCCAACATTTCACACTGATATGGTGAAATCCACATTAAGGAACCCATGACATATTGGTGGCCTCAACCTTTAGCACCTTTACTGAAAAAAACAATACTTGCATGAAGTACTTCCCCAAACAAAGTTCCCCTAAGCTATTAATAACCACACCAAAACAACAAAATATGATCAGTTTCATGTGATTCCTGTCCTATCCTTAGACTGAGGAAGTGAGACTGATGCATTCAGGTCATGTGACTTGCACAAATGTCCTCTGTGTCTTAGGTTTGGCCTCCGTCCACAAGTGGCAAGCTGTGTTTGCCCACAGGGATTGGTGTTGGCTCTTGAACGGACATCATGGCTCGATAGATGTCAAGGCCTAAACCTTATTCTACACCTCTCTTTGAAATGTTAGCTCAGGTTTCATGGTTACACCAATTTTTAAGAGTCTCGCTTTTGGTTCTTTTGAGTTTCTTTTGCAATTCATCTCAAGTTTTGAGACCAAGATTTGGTGTATTTTGAAAGATGGATATGAACTTTGGATTTGATGTAGTTTCTATGTTTAGATTGTATTTATTATTTATTTTTAGAGGTATAGGACTACTTAGTGTGGTTTGTTGTTGGTTAAATGGTGTTGGCTCAAGCTCAAGTTTTCGTGTGGTTTAACACATCACTGTTTTTTCAGCAAACACCCACTCGGCTCATTTATCACACTTTGATGAAGGACCTTCTATTCTCTACTTGTGGTTTGACCATGTTCTCACTGCTTCTGCTCAAGTCTATTCATTTTGCAAGCTGGGTAACACACGACTTGCTCAACTAGTGAATTCTAATGGAGGCTTTCTTGAAAATGATCTATGGTTTCCTGGTGTGCAGCGTTGACACAATTCAACCCGTCGATCTCTGATATACATGTCGGCTTCTTGGCAGCGATCTTGAATTGCATTCAGTCGACAGTTCCTCCCATCCGTTAACCAATGGTGATCTAGTACCCCTGTGTTTTACAGAGCGTGAAAATCTTATGCTTATGCAATGAAAACTGACCTGATATTCTCCATATCACGTTATGCTAGTGTGCGCCATGAAACTGGGCAAACACTCACTTAATCTTCTCTGTTAGAACATGGTGTCTTGCTTATAAACAGAAGTACAGAATGCCCTGAGAAATACTGATTAAAAATAAGTGCAGCACTTAAGATTCAAGAACTACTTGTTTTCAGGCCTTGACAAGGATCTTTAAGCTATCTTCGGTGATTCACCGTGCAGGTGTGGACGTATATGAGCTGATGCGTTTCCATTGGCAAACATCAGCCTTGAATGCTTGTGTATGTGCATTAGGCCAGGGATGAATCATCTTTATTTATAATGGCACAAGGAGGTCAGGGGTCAGATGGAGAAAAGGTTCAGTGGTAATAAAAAAGTAATTTACAACATTTATCATTTTCATTTAGTTTAACTTGATTTCCTAAAATAACTGAAACTAACAGTAAAATTAATACATCCATATAGACACAAAATACAAAAAAATAAAGTATCATTAACTAAAATTAAAATAGGGAAATAAAAAGTAATTCAAAATATTAATAACTCAATGATACTAAAATAACACTGGTTTTCATTTATTTTTTAGCTGTCTTGAGAAAAATGTAACTCTTGTTTGATTAAACTCTTGATTAAAATCTTGGTTGATTAATTTTTTATGTTATGTTCAAAATCAAATTTGTGTATTTTTTCACATAAACTGGGTTTTGCTCAGTTTTTCCATGTATCATTTTGCATGGATTTTTAAATATTTTTTTTGCCTTTATAAAAAATTATAAAGTAGCCATATGTGACCCTGGAGCACAAAAGCAGTCTTAAGTCGCTGGGGTATATTTGTAGCAATAGCCAAAAAAAACCTTGTATGGGTCAAAATTATAGATTTTTCTTTTATGCCAAAAATCATTAGGATATTAAGTAAAGATCATGTTCCATGAAGATATTTTGTAAATTTCCTACCATAAATATATCAAAACGTAATTTTTGATTAGTAATATTCATTGCTAAGAACAACTTTAAAGATGATTTTCTCAATATTTAGATTTTTTTGCACCCTCAGATTCCAGATTTTCAAATAGCTGTATCTCAACCAAATATTGTTCTATCCTAACAAACCATACATCAATGGAAAGCTTATTTATTCAGCTTTCAGCTGATGTATGAATCTCAATTTCGGAAAATTGACCCTTATGACTGGTTTTGTGGTCCAGGGTCACATTTTTGTCACTCTCAAAAATCTGAATTTAGTTGTTGGAAAGCAACTTCAGGTTCACACAGAAACCTTCCAGTATACTTGAAGTATTTATTTGCTTCCAGTATTGGCCAAATCAGATCCTTGCAAAAAAACTCCTGGTCTTGTGGAGGTCTTTCTCTAGATTTCCCATGGGTTTGTTGACCTTCTACCCCATCACAAAGACAATAGGTGGCCACTAGCGAGGCCTTTGTTTGCATGTCTTCAGTCTTGTCTTCTGTTGTTTGCATTCCTTCAATGGCATTCAAATGGGCCATTGTGGGATCCTTTATCCCTCCCTCGACTCCCACTTTGGCTTCCCTGTGCCTCACTATCTCACTTTTTTTCTGACGGCCTGCGCTTGTGTAATAGAGCAGCTGTAAAGGAAACCTTTAGACCCCATTGCTCAGCATCTAGTTCAGCTGGTCAAAAGCAGTTCAGTAGTCGCTAGCGCTGGGAGGACGCTGCAATGGATGGCGAGAAGGACCCAAACCGCTTGGATACGGCCGCACGTGAGGATTTGGGAAGGTAGAAGACATTTAGAACTGCTTTAGCTAGCTCTGATATGTGATGGTGAGCAGCTGCGAGTACGTTGTTGAGCCGCTAGCTTGCTGGGGATTTGGTTTCATAGCTAGCGGATTGAATTCCAACAGCTTTAAAGACCAAAACGTTGACTAGTTCTGTCTTTGTTCATGCCAATTAAATCACCAAAACCAAATGTTCTCCAACATTTTGACTCATTTGCAAAGACTGCACTTTCGTTGTCAGCACAAAGGCGAGCACGATAAACGTTTATCGCTGAGAATGGGCCTTGAACTCCAACACATTTCCTTGTTTGGTGTGTTTATGCCACCGTTTGTTGCTTATCTCATCTGGCTTTATCTTCAGCATCAGACGAGTCAGCAGGGGATGTTTGATGCTCGTCTTCTCTTTAAATCACTGCGCATCTTTAAGCCAAATAGAAGTCGCGAGGTTCATTGTGCATGAGATATAAGACGGTTAAACAGGATCTCTGGGTCCTTTATTATTGTTCTAATGCCACGAAACCGGAATGACACAGTTGAAATCCTAATGGCATTGAATCAAACTGTTTGAACAGAGTGTTTGGTTTATTTAATGCAAACACTTTCATTTACAAATATGACTTTGCTGGCTTGCATTCTTATAAACTCCCACAGCGGGGCAGCAGATTCCCAAAATGCCTCTGTTTCGCCTGAATACTCGACCTCAGACACGAGAGAATGCTGTGGTTGGGGGTTTACTGAAGCCGGTTAAAGGGTGTGATCTGAGGGCTTTTAAAAATAGATCTGCAGTATGAAGTGTGCTTTAATGTCTTCAATACATCGTACTCTGCAGAGAGCTTGTGTGGCTTGTTTTACGCTGATTGCAAAAGCGAAAGCAGTGCGTGAAGAAAATGAAGTGATGCAGTAAATTAGTTGCTTTAGTTTATGCTTAAACCATTTTGTGTGAATATTTTAGGTAATACAGTAAAAAGTTACTATATTACCAGAATCACGTTCATTTTTTGGTATCATATATGATCAGAATAACCATTGAGATTGATAAAATTAAAAGTTTATATTTCATTATTACATTCTTTAATTTTTCTGTATGCAAAATAATTTATAAAATAATATATTACTGAATACTAATACTACTAATAATAGTTATTAGTATAATTTTATTAAATATATTTTTATTAGTTTTTATTAATTTTATTGTAATTTAATTATTTAATTATTTTCTGTTACTGTAATCAGTATCAGCATTGAAAATGAAAAATTAATAATTCCCATTTTATTCTTTCAATTATATATTTAATTGTGTTGTGTCCCAGTGGTTCCATGTGAAGTTTTAAATTACGTTTACTTCCTCGTATAGATTTTGCATTTATAGTGTGGTTATTTAGGTCAGAAAAAACCCTCTACAAATCTTATTATATGCAACTGAGATTAAGAATTATTTCTTGGTATTCCTGCTTTTTTGGCAACGCTTTAGTCAGTGTTTATTTCATCGGTGACACCAAATTAGCCTCTTGCAGGTGCGGCTCTGCTTTTGAATGTGTTTGCGTGCCATTGATTTGCTTTCATATCTAAAGGTTTCAAGATGAAACACTCAAACAAAAGCTGGCTGAATTCTCTGTAAAATTCTAGACGTTATTTCAGTGGCTGCCAGCTTCCTTGTGTCGTAATGGTTTTCTTTTGTTCTCTTTTGGCTGTAAAAGCTTCACTCGCAGATGAGCTCAGGAATGTTTCCGTGGCGTTTGAGAGTGATTCGTAATCGTTACGCCCATCGTAGGTGGATGCATGCCTGCTCTGTGTGTTTATTACATTTTTTTAATATGGGTAATAGGTTTAATATGTTAATAGGTCTTTTATTTATTTAATATGTGGCAAGTTTATGTATGACGAAAAAAAAACAATTTATAAAACGTAGTTTTCTTTATAAAAAAAAGTTAATGTGTTTAAAGAAATGTTATTTATTTATTTAGCCTTTTATATTAAGATTGTTTTCATAAAGAAAAAAGCTTTTTTTAATTAAATTAATATTAAAAAATGTAAATAATTTTTAAAAGAAAAATACATTGTAAATTATATATTTCTTTGCAATATTTAAAATATTATAGGCCATTTCAAATATAAAAAATGTGGCATTTTCATATAGAAAGAAAAAAATCTAATTCATTTAAAAAAGATGAATAAATGATCAAATGTATTTTCTTTAAAACCAATTAAATATATGTAAGATATACATATATCTGCTATTTTCATATGTAAAGAAAAAAATTTATTTAAAGAAAGATAAGTGAAAATATATGTTTTTCAACAAGTATTATAATATATTATACATATATTAATAAATGATACTTTTTCTTTAAAGCAAATTAAATATTATATATAAAATATATCTATATATATTTATAGTAATTTGAATTGAATTCATGCTTGTTAGAGTGTGATACCTAGTCATAGGACTGCAAGTGTTTTTATTACATGTCATATGCTGTCTTTTAACCTATATATAATTCTGCAAGTCACACGTTTGTCCTTCAGTCATAAATTGAATGGCTCTGAATGCTGGGAAAGGTTTCCAGCAGCTGTGCTTAGCATATGTAGCGTTTCAACAACAACAAAAGCCTCAGTGCTTAACGAGGAAGCGGTTACTTTGAGTTCCTTTCAGGCGAAGAATTACAGCGATTCGACTTTCGCTTCTATAAATCATGACTTGTTGACTGTAAACGCATTCGCTTCTTGTCAAGCGCCGCTGCTGTGTTTCTCAGCATGTTTTCACCTGCGGCTGCTGCCTCTGCGTGCAGGTGTTGCATTACATCAGCAAGCCACAGTCACACCATCTGAGGTCAGAGGCTCCGCCCACTCGCATTTGCATACAGGAAAAAGAGGCAGCGGCCATTGGAACATGACCACAGACCAGAACTCTGTCTTCAGCTCCGCCCACTCATTTGCATACAGTGGGAAGGGAGCAGCTCCCATTGGAGAAACTGCAGACCATAGCTGAGTTCTAGCTCCGCCCCTCTCATTTGCATACAGAGGAAGACCAGACCTGTGTTTTTTAGACTCGCTGAGCCTCTAGACTTTATTTATTGCTTTTGGCCGAGCATCAGACTCCAGCGTTATGGCTTGAGGCCAGTTTTGTACACTCTTTTTAATTTTTTTGAGGATGAACAGATCGTTGAGTTTACGATTATCTCGCAGGCATGGAAATAATCTCTACAGGTGTGAACGAATAGGACTTCATTCATTTTTAAGCAAGAGTATTGGAGTATTTCTACTGGTAGAGTAGGTTTACATTCAATGGGCTGCATTCAATGTATTTATTACCTGTTGAATTTTACTAGCAATTTCCAAGCGAAAATTGGTGCGGGGTTTCCTTTGAAGGTTGTTTTTCAGTCCGTAGTGTTTACTCTTGAGTTTTTACTGCTGTGGTTGTGTTATAGAGGTCGGAGTGAAGTGCTGTTGGTCTGTTTTATCATATATTTGCTTTCCTGGCACGTTTGACTCGGTTTAACCATTACTCTCGTATCAGCGGCTGAGAGAACTCGTAAAGCTGAGCTGTTTGCATGATTTGATATCATTACTCCTGGTAAATGCCCTGTATTTCCCATCTCTGTCTTTTGCAAGCGTTCGCATGGGCTCGTGAAGTCAGGCGGTGTTTAAGGTTGGAGTGGAGAGGTGCGAGCAGCGTAGTCATGAGGCTGACGGTGGTTTTGTGCTGTGTTCACAGCTATGCGGCGGATGCCGGGACGATCCCCGCGAAGGTGAAGAAGGGGAGGATGAAAAGCAAGCTGGGGAGCAGGAAGGGGTTTAGTTTGGAGGAGAATCAGCTGGAGGTTCAGCAGCAGACCAAGAGCCTGAGCCGGCAGGTCCTGCACAGGTACGAGAGCGTCTGAGTCTTTCCATCGAGTTGTGTTGCGTTTAACCAGTTCTGCTTCTGTAGACCAGCCTAACAATCACTCTGATGGTCAACATGACACTGTTCGGAAACTGCTATGAATATAGAAGGATAGGTGGAAATAAAAATGTAAAAAAAAGTACTTCTTTTTTTTTTTTTTTATAAATAAGTTAAAGAAGAAATTATACACTTTATTTTTCTTTTAAACATTTATTAATAAATATAATATATTAAATATTATTTATATTATTTATAATATATAAATATTAAATATTTAAAACATGTTTTAGGCCTTTACTGTTATCAAAAATGTCATTTTCATACATAAAGTGAATTTTTTAAAATTCATTTAACAAAGGAAGAATAAATGTAAAAATTCAAAACAAATTACATTTATATAAATATCTTGTGTTTTCATATATAAAGACAAATTTGAATTTATTTTAAAAAAGAGAAATGCTAAAATATTTTTTAATAAAAAAAAAAAAAACAGATTAAGCTGTATATAATAAAATACATAAGTATATT